>NW_022603655.1:5000-33513 GCF_008692095.1 Etheostoma spectabile
GCTAGCTAGCTAGCTAGCTACCTAGCTAATACGTGAATGAGTGAAACACATGTCGACACAAACGTCGCCTCTAAAAATGGATTTAAACGCCAAGAAAACGAGTTCGAAGGCGTTGCTTTCATGTGGGAACGGAGGAGGTTTGAATACGTTTATCAGCAGTTATAATGTCGGAAGAAAACGCCGCAAATTTTAATGAGAAAAGCCTGTGTTTAGCTAGTTAGCTAGTTAGCTAAACATAGGCATTTCTCAACGTAGCTAGCTAGCTAAAATGTTAGCTAAGCTAGCTAAAATGTTAGCTAAGCTAACTAGCTACGACCTGGTTCAACGTCAGTTCTGTTAAAAGTACAATTAACATATTCTTCCAGGAGCTGCTCAGTGTCCACATGAGTTTCATTATAACGACTATAACGTGTCTTACGTCCAAGTAGCTATTATTTATTTAGTTATTATAGTAAGTATTTAACGTCGCTAGCGTTAGCTGACGTCGCTAGGGTTAGCTGACGTAGCTAGCGTTAGCTGACGTAGCTAGCGTTAGCTGACGTAAAGTAACGTCATTTGTTCGCCAGCTCTTGTTTTTGATATTCCCAAAAATCTGGATTAATAGTTACTAGCAAGTAGCTAGTTTTCAAATGATCTTGCTAATGCCCTAATTGCTAATGTTAGCAGGCAATACGTATGTTTAGTGTTAGTAAGATGAAAGGGATATGGGTAAAAAAAAAAAACATCTTGACCTTCTTATATCAACACAATAGTTTGCAAAATCTATGTGGGAATGATAAAAAGTCTAGTCCTTCAGTTGCGTATTATTCTCGTCAAACAATGTGAACAACAGAGCTTTTAGTTCAATATAGAGTAGCATATCTCCACCAGACTCCATGTAAATAATCACTACTTTTAGCATGTATAGAGCAGCATATCTCCACCAGACTCCATGTAAATAATCACTACTTTTAGCGTGTATAGAGCAGCATATCTCCACCAGACTCCATGTAAATAATCACTACTTTTAGCGTGTATAGAGCAGCATATCTCCACCAGACTCCATGTAAATAATCACTACTTTTAGCGTGTATAGAGCAGCATATCTCCACCAGACTCCATGTAAATAATCACTACTTTTAGCGTGTATTGAGCAGCATATCTCTACCAGACTCCATGTAAATAATCACTACTTTTAGCATGTATAGAGCAGCATATCTCCACCAGACTCCATGTAAATAATCACTACTTTTAGCATGTATAGAGCAGCATATCGCCACCAGACTCCATTTAAATAATCACTACTTTTAGCGTGTAAAGAGCAGCATATCTCCACCAGACTCCATGTAAATAATCACTACTTTTAGCGTGTATAGAGCAGCATATCTCCACCAGACTCCATGTAAATAATCACTACTTTTAGCGTGTATAGAGCAGCATATCTCCACCAAACTCCATGTAAATAATCACTTCTTTTAGCGTGTAAAGAGCAGCATATCGCCACCAGACTCAATGTCAAACAATGTGAACAACAGAGCTTTTAGTGACAACTTCCCCATTAAATATACACATAAAAGATGGTTTAGCTCAAATTGAACGGACAGTATTGAATCTCTGATTAGACCCGGGACAGCTGCAGAGTTGACATTAACTTTTAAAACCCACAGGAGTAAGAGAGACATTTCTACGCCACTCCACACTTGAGAAAAAAACCTCTAATCTGTTGAACTGTGTGCTGTTCAATGACCCCTAAATATAGGGGAATGTCCCTTTTTACTGGGACTTTTTGCTGCCTTTCTCACACACTTTGTATCAACATGTGTGTCTTGATTTGATTCTTTTCCACTATTATAAACTGGTACTGGTGTAACTCATTGTGCGCGTGTCTGTTGTGCTCCCAGGTCTCAGTGAGAAGCTCCTCCTCAAGCCGAAGACCGGCAGACCCCCCCAGACGGAGAGAGTCCCGAGAAGCAGCGGTGAGACCACACATCCCCATCCCCTGCATGCTGTTTTTGCAGCAAAACTAAGAACAAACAGCTTTTTACATAGTTTTTTAAAGCCAGAGGTGTGATGTTTTGTTTGGTTTGTTGTGGTTTTGTGCGCCACAGTGCTGGAGCGGCTGCAGACCTTCCTGCCCCAGATGGCCACGGCCAACGAGAAGCTGCGGCTGCAGATGGCCGACGCTCCGGCCGGACGCTTCGACATCGAGAGCGTGGACGAGGCCGAGGAGAGGGTCATCGAGATGGTGAGCGGCCGGGGGATCCGCGACACTCATAAGACGGGAAACACACGGAGACCTTCCCGTTGTTTTGACGTTATTTGTCGCGTTGTTTGATCGCATCATGTGATGCACCGTAGTCACATAACCGTCATATTTCAGAAAGTGAAGACGATGTAAAACATGTCAAATTCCCCAAGTTAAAGAGGGGAGAGTACTGTCGTTTTCACTTTTACATTTCATTAGGCTCACGTCACCATACGTCAACGCTGACGAGTTTTTGGCACAAAGTTTTCTTCAGAGTGTCTCAGGGAGCAAGACTCAGATTCAAGACTTATATTTCTTCAGTTATAGTTCTACTATTTGTGCAACTGCAACACAGTTTCCCTTCGGGGATCAGTAAAGTATTTTCTGATTCAAGTTTTATTGCGATTTTCATCTATTCCGATTCTCGAGGGATTGTGATTCAATAGTACTGAGTTTTGGAATTTCTTTGTCCTTCTTTGGATGGATGGATGGATGGATGGATAGATGGATAGATAGATGGGACAACAGGACTAGGATCCCCCAGCTCAGATTTGAGAGGGGAGAGAGAGAGGTACAGACATGCATCCCAGGTCCTGGTTAACCTGTGCTATCTTCTTCCTGTCCCTCAGGACGTGGCGCTGGTGGAGCTCAGCGGGTCCGACAGCGACTCAGCAGACGGAGACGAGACGTCGTCGGAGGAGGAGGACGAGGAGGAGGAGGAGGAAGAGGAGGAGTCCGAGTCCATCACAGAGCAGAACCTTAAACTACCGGGAGACAAAGGCAAGAGGAAGACCGCCTGCATCCAGGTCCTCCATCCACCGGGAGAGTAGAGGAAGTGGACCCCAGACCTTTTATAGCTGCGTGTGGACTTGCTTTGGTGATGCGGGTCAAACAGACCGGGGACAAAAACCTCCAGGCGTGGACCTTCACAGACACAGAGACCAGGAAGACGCAGATCGTCCTCATCTCATCCCTATGGGAACAAATACCATTTTGTACATTGAACAGCTGTAAAAGTGCCTTTTGGAGCCAGACCAGATCCTGGGGTTCCCTCTGGGGAGGGGGTTCCCCAGAAAACTTAAGACCTGGGTGTCTTTTTTTTATCAAGGGGACAGTCCCAGACTGATGGCAGCCTTGACGTAGAGCCCAATAGTTTCTCCAATAACAGAACCGTGGACCGGATTGTAACATTTGGGGTTTTTAACCCTTGTGTGAAAAAAACCCTCTGTTTTGGTCTCAATTTGCAGCATTTTTGTCACTTTTTCTAAAGTTGGGGGTTCTCTTTTTGATGATTTTGGTGTTTTTTCTATATTTTGAATGTAACACTTATTTAGACGGCCAATTTTTGTGACAAAAAAAGCAAAAAAATGAACTGAAAACGGGTCAAATTTGAGGTTAAAAAAGGGTTAAAAAGCTTCCGGATTGATTCCTAGTCTAAAGCTAAACGCTAACTGGAGATTTTGCAAAATATGACTGCGTCCCATTGTAACTGGAGTTAAAAAAACACACACACACACACACACACACACACACACACACACACACACACAGTGGGGGGGGGGGGGGGGGCATGAGGCCCAGTTCTCAAGGAAGATAATTACCAGAAAAGATGTTTGATTTGATTTAATTTTACAAATAAAACCTGCGTACACAAGCCCTGCTGCATCCAGATGTGTTGATTCTCCTGACATAGTCCCGGTCATAATCAAATACCACGTGTGGTTCTATAAAATACACACGATTGCTTCTCATTAACCCCCCCGTGCTCATCTGAAATCAAGGTTTTGCTACTCAAAGTAAGTGTTTTGGACGTGAAAACGACTTCATTTTTGGGGGTTCACAGTGAAAAAGTCTAAGTCGTGATCAAGGTAAGCGAACACGCTGCGGTTTGGATTTAAGGATTCAGTTTTCATATTAGAGTCAACTTTATTGTCAGTATATAAAGACAACGAAATGCAGTTAGCGTCCATCCAGAAGTGCAAAAAGATCCGAAAAGTGCAAAGTATTGACAGGACATATAAAATATAAATGAAATGTAAAATGAATGACATGTACAGATATGTGCAATGTAGTAGAGGACCCATAATAGTAAGAATAATAAAGATATAAGCAGTGTATTATATGAAAAACAATAAATATGGATATTCAGTATAAACCATATCCAGGTATAATCTTGTGTCAAATCAGCCAAAATAACTAAATTGACACGCAGATATTCTGGTTTTTGCCCTTCTTCCGAAAACTATATAATATAAAAATGTTGTGACCAACACCGTAAACTTGCAATAGAAACCCTTATTAATTAAGACGCATTATTCCGATATATCCATGTCCAAAAAAAGCTTGTAAAAAATTAAAATTACACCAGCACTTTTGTCAAATTAGGAATATTGTCATATTCTGAATGACAGTGGAGTATCAGTGAGCACGTCAACACAGTCACTGATATTAAGCTTGGTCAGTATGAAGACCTGGTGTAAGGGTGGGAGTCCTGGACCCTGGAACTAGGTCCTCAAAGACACTTCAGGAAGGTTCTCGAGGACCAGCTGGGGGGACGGACGTACCAACGTAAGCGATATGGAGGAAGCCGACACCACGTTTCAGCAATAACGCAGTACCAACGTCCAAAAGTCCATCGTTTTTGGGGACAGGCGTTGCTGGAAGACCCCTGTGCAAGACCCCGACTTTCCCCTGCCCGCCCCCCTAGAAACGTGGATCACGGATCGGCCCGCACGGCCATCTGAAGACCCCCTAGAACACGGGGGGGTGTCAAACTCAACTTCACTAAGGGCCACACTGGAAAATAAGAATCACATCAAGGGCCGGACACGTTTAGTTTATTGATATGCTTTTATTTAATTAACGTTCATGTTATCCTTGGGTCAAATTGACCCATTTTTGACCCATTTTTTCGAAATAAGAAAATGTCAACATTCAAAATATCAAAAACCTTTGGGAAAAAAACACCAAAACCGTCAGAAAAAGCAGCCACAACGTTGAAAAAGTGACAAAAATGTCAGAAAAAGCGATAATAATGTGGAAAAAAAAGTGACCATGGTCGACTGGAAGACAACACAAGGGTTAAAAAAGTGAAATTTCCTTGACTGCATTATTACATAATGTCACGTATTCTTCTCTCTTTCAGTTTGGTCGACATAAAGTCCCAAAGAAGTCGGGAAAAAAGAACCCGAAACGTTTGAAAAAGTGACAAAAAACGTCGGAAAAAAGTCACAAATCGTCCAAAAATACGACGACGACGTCAGAAGAAGCGACAAAAACCAGATGGGCCAAAATGTGTTGTGAACCTTTGACTATACTATACTGGTCTGGTCTGTGGGGGGGTCTTTCTCCCTCTTCTTCCTACCCTGATCTTTGACTATGCTATACTGGTCTGGTCTGTGGGGGGGGGGGCGGTCTCTCTTCTCCCTACCCTGATCTTTGACTATGCTATACTGGTCTGGTCTGTGGGGGGGGTCTCTCTTCTCCCTACCCTGATCTTTGACTACGCTATACTGGTCTGGTCTGTGGGGGGGGTCTCTCTTCTCCCTACCCTGATCTTTGACTACGCTATACTGGTCTGGTCTGTGGGGGGGTCTCTCTTCTCCCTACCCTGATCTTTGACTATGCTATACTGGTCTGGTCTGTGGGGGGGGGGGGGGGGGGGTCTGTCTCTCTCTTCTCCCTACCCTGATCTTTGACTATGCTATACTGGTCTGGTCTGTGGGGGGGTCTCTCTTCTCCCTACCCTGATCTTTGACTATGCTATACTGGTCTGGTCTGTGTGGGGGTCTCTCTTCTCCCTACCCTGATCTTTGACTATGCTATACTGGTCTGGTCTGTGGGGGGTCTCTCTTCTCCCTACCCTGATCTTTGACTATGCTATACTGGTCTGGTCTGTGTGGGGGTCTCTCTTCTCCCTACCCTGATCTTTGACTACGCTATACTGGTCTGGTCTGTGGTGGGGTCTCTCTTCTCCCTACCCTGATCTTTGACTATGCTATACTGGTCTGGTCTGTGGTGGGGGTCTCTCTTCTCCCTACCCTGATCTTTGACTACGCTATACTGGTCTGGTCTGTGGGGGGGTCTCTCTTCTCCCTACCCTGATCTTTGACTATGCTATACTGGTCTGGTCTGTGGGGGGGGGGGGGGGGGGGGTCTGTCTCTCTCTTCTCCCTACCCTGATCTTTGACTATGCTATACTGGTCTGGTCTGTGGGGGGTCTCTCTTCTCCCTACCCTGATCTTTGACTATGCTATACTGGTCTGGTCTGTGTGGGGTCTCTCTTCTCCCTACCCTGATCTTTGACTATGCTATACTGGTCTGGTCTGTGGGGGGTCTCTCTTCTCCCTACCCTGATCTTTGACTATGCTATACTGGTCTGGTCTGTGTGGGGTCTCTCTTCTCCCTACCCTGATCTTTGACTACGCTATACTGGTCTGGTCTGTGGTGGGGTCTCTCTTCTCCCTACCCTGATCTTTGACTATGCTATACTGGTCTGGTCTGTGGTGGGGGTCTCTCTTCTCCCTACCCTGATCTTTGACTATGCTATACTGGTCTGGTCTGTGGGGGGGTCTCTCTTCTCCCTACCCTGATCTTTGACTATGCTATACTGGTCTGGTCTGTGGTGGGGTCTCGCTTCTCCCTACCCTGATCTTTGACTATGCTATACTGGTCTGGTCTGTGTGGGGGTCTCTCTTCTCCCTACCCTGATCTTTGACTATGCTATACTGGTCTGGTCTGTGTGGGGGTCTCTCTTCTCCCTACCCTGATCTTTGACTATGCTATACTGGTCTGTCTGTGGGGGTGTCTCTCTTCTCCCTACCCTGATCTTTGACTATGCTATACTGGTCTGGTCTGTGGGGGGGGTCTCTCTTCTCCCTACCCTGATCTTTGACTATGCTATACTGGTCTGGTCTGTGGGGGGGTCTCTCTTCTCCCTACCCTGATCTTTGACTATGCTATACTGGTCTGGTCTGTGGGGGGGTCTCTCTTCTCCCTACCCTGATCTTTGACTATGCTATACTGGTCTGGTCTGTGGGGGGGTCTCTCTTCTCCCTACCCTGATCTTTGACTACGCTATACTGGTCTGGTCTGTGGGGGACTGTCTCTCTCTTCTCCCAACCCAATCTTTGACTACGCTATACTGGTCTGGTCTGTGTGGGGGTCTCTCTTCTCCCTACCCTGATCTTTGACTACGCTATACCGCCCTCTGCTGTCCAAATTCATATTTTCTTTTTGTCCGAAGTCTGGGATCCGTCAGTGTTGATATGATGCCCACACAAAAAATATAAGGACGACTTTATTAATGTTGGCTTTACCAAACTATTGGGAATGGAGAAGAGAGGCCTCGGGGGGAAGTTCTCGGTAACGAGAGTTTTAAAGTGAATAAAATGGACGGACATCTTCAAACTAAGATCACAGAATCGGGGAAAAGTCCAAAGAACGTTTCCTTTGCAAAGACGAATCCTTCAAGAATCAGTGTTTTGACAGCGGAAAAAAGGACGCCATTACATTTTTATGTGTACATTAGCAATTTAAATATTATTTTTGCGCGTCAGTTAATTTGTGACGGCGTTGCTAGCTACCTAACGTGTCGTCGTTAGCCGCTATGGTCCGTCCGGCGGGCTTGTTCCTAATGTGGATCAGGCAGCAAAGTGCGTATTTGACGTTGTTTTTGACGATGGGAGAGTCAGTAACGTGGGTGTTGGGTTTGTAATACTCGAGCGTGTAAATCCCGGCGAAATTTAGGTTTTAACCTCAGACTTACCTCGAATGCAGCACTTCTTTATTTCTTTAAGGGTCTTTTAATTCGTTGGACTCTGACCCGCGAGTTTCTTTCTTCATCACGTATGTTGTAGTCAATCTTTGAGCGAACAAAGTAGAACTTCTTCCCCATCTTCTGGATCTCCTCAGCGAGCTTCACATCATTTTCTCTGAAGCGATCAGCTGAGAGGATGAAGAAGACGTCATACCTTTCAAATCCAACCTTCTTCAGGTACTCGTCAGCTGGAAACCTGGTGGTGCCGATACCAGGAAGATCCCAAAGGGTAACATTGGGATAATTTGGATGGGGGTATGATGTCGGAGCTTTGGTGGTTTCTGCTCTTAGCTTATCTCCGTTGGGTATGCATCTAAAGGCGTTAACGAAGGTGGATTTACCAGAACCAGACTCTCCTGCGATCGCAATATTTAGCTGAACACGATCCTGCTCGGCCAAACGAGTCTGGATCTTTGCAGCAGCTGAAGCGGTTCCGTTGGTTTGCAGTTCTTTTTTTATTTCTTCTATTCGTTCTTCATGTGGATTATCCCGAGCACTTCCTGAAGAACAAGTGGAAACAGAAAACCATTGAGCTATTTCATAGGAAAATAAGTAAGAAGTGAGTCAAAGTTGGGAGATTGCATTAAGATAATTCATGCAGTCTATCTCCAAAAGCTCAACTGTTGCCACCATGGAGGCCTCCACCCAGTGCCTGAAGGTTACTAAGGTCAGTACCTGTTAAAGACATATTTAAGGGAAGCACCCCCCCCCGTCCCTAACATCTGAAACATGGACGTCTTCTATTCCTGTCCTACAGCCAGGCTGACCCTCACTGGGCTCACCTTCAGTTTAACCAGCACAGTGTGAAAATATGGAAACATCTTCTCAGTGAAGGTGTGTGTGATGGTGTGTATGTGTGCGTTAGTATCCGGGTCAGAGAATCACAGATTTCCTCTGTTCCAGTCCAGAGTCACTCTGATCCTCCGGCGCTGTTTCTTCAACGAGAGAACAGTGTCTGGATCTGATGGGGACCTCGCTGAGTATTTACCTTTATAGGACCAGCTTTGAGTCCCTGAGTTAAAGCCCTCAGAGCCCAAGACAGAGGACAGAACCCTCTCTGGATTATCAGGAAGCTGCTGATCCTCTCCTTTTCTCACGCAGGTCAGGTCTTCAGACAGGATGAGTCCTGGACCAACAGTGTTGGGGTCCAGAACCAGAGGAGTGTAGGGTACCAGTTCCTTCATCTTGGTCCAGATGTTGAAGCCCAGGTTGCGCAGTTGTTGGGCTTCATCTATCAGAGCTCCTGGGAGAAGCTGTGGATCGTCCAGCAGGGGGGGCTGCTGGACTCTTCCCACTGCAGCCTGGTAGTGGATCAGGAAGGAGATGTCTTCAGCTCTCAGCTGCTCCTCTGTGGCTCTGACTGAGTCTAAAAGAGCTGCTATCTCTCTGCTCAGAACCTCCACCTCCTCCTTCATTCTCCAGCTCTTCTGCTCCTCTTCCTCCCTCAGTGCAGCCAACCTGGTCTCCTCTTCCTCTTCTAGAAACTGGGGAAGCTTCTGAAACTGATCCCTAATCTGGGTCTCTGTGTGTCGGGCCTGGACCTTCAGGTGTCCTGCTGTTTGATCAAACTCCACTTTAACTTGTTCCAACCCCTCTAACTTCTCCTCTAAGGGCTCCAGAGTCTCCTGGACCTCCTTCCTGGGTGGTTGTACATGTTCAGAAATCCCGTTGAGTTACTGATTACAAACTTAAAGCTGTGTCTATGTGAGGAGTTTTAATAATTTAAAAGATGAAATAAGTCAAAATCATATTTAATCATCCTGCAATGCGACATAATTTATATTGTGTTTACATCATCGCTTTTTAAAACTGACATCATCAGAAACACGAGAAAATACAACATTTGGTAAAATTAATCCATGTAGAAATGTTATAACATGTGATTCAGTTGGATATGATTATAAATGTTTATTAGAGGCGTAATTACTGAATGAATTAGTAAATGATTCATATTGCAGCTCATTAACTTTCAGTAGAAACATAAAGTCAAGAATCAATAACTTGTAAATATTCAAAAATACAAAAATCATTATTGGAAACAAATTCCCAATCATTAAAGGTACAGTGCGTGTATAAAGTTATATTTTATAAATTTGGACGGTTCTGTGTTGTCTGGTTTTCTGGTTTTCCGGTCCAGGGCTGACTCCTTTATGTTGTCCCCTCAGCGACCCCGTCCCTACTGTCCCTCTTCTTCTCTCGTTTGGTCCAGGGCTGACTCCCTTATATTGTCCCCTCAGCGACCCCGTCCCTACTGTCCCTCTTCTTCTCTCATTTGGTCCAGGGCTGACTCCCTTATATCGTCCCCTCAGCAACCCCGTCCCTACTGTCCCTCTTCTTCTCTCATTTGGTCCAGGGCTGACTCCCTTATATCGTCCCCTCAGCAACCCCGTCCCTACTGTCCCTCTTCTTCTCTCGTTTGGTCCAGGGCTGACTCCCTTATATCGTCCCCTCAGCAACCCCGTCCCTACTGTCCCTCTTCTTCTCTCGTTTGGTCCAGGGCTGACTCCCTTATATCGTCCCCTCAGCGACCCCGTCCCTACTGTCCCTCTTCTTCTCTCGTTTGGTCCAGGGCTGACTCCCTTATATCGTCCCCTCAGCGACCCCGTCCCTACTGTCCCTCTTCTTCTCTCGTTTGGTCCAGGGCTGACTCCCTTATATTGTCCCCTCAGCGACCCCGTCCCTACTGTCCCTCTTCTTCTCTCGTTTGGTCCAGGGCTGACTCCCTTATATTGTCCCCTCAGCGACCCCGTCCCTACTGTCCCTCTTCTTCTCTCGTTTGGTCCAGGGCTGACTCCCTTATATCGTCCCCTCAGCGACCCCGTCCCTACTGTCCCTCTTCTTCTCTCGTTTGGTCCAGGGCTGACTCCCTTATATCGTCCCCTCAGCGACCCCGTCCCTACTGTCCCTCTTCTTCTCTCGTTTGGTCCAGGCTGACTCCCTTATATCGTCCCCTCAGCGACCCCGTCCCTACTGTCCCTCTTCTTCTCTCGTTGGTCCAGGGCTGACTCCCTATATTGTCCCCTCAGCAACCCCGTCCCTACTGTCCCTCTTCTTCTCTCGTTTGGTCCAGGCTGACTTCTTTATGTTGTCCCCTCAGCAACCCCGTCCCTACTGTCCCTCTTCTTCTCTCGTTTGGTCCAGGGATGACTTCTTTATGTTGTCCCCTCAGCAACCCCGTCCTACTGTCCCTCTTCTTCTCTCGTTTGGTCCAGGGCTGACTCCCTTATATCGTCCCCTCAGCGACCCCGTCCCTACTGTCCCTCTTCTTCTCTCGGGTGGTCAAGGACTGACTCGTCCCCTCAGCGACCCCGTCCCTACTGTCCCTCAGCACCCCGCTGATCTGGTCCCGCTCGGTGGCTCTGACCGGCAGAGCGGATGGGGGAATGCACCCCCACTAGGAGATAACAGGAGGTCTGACTGTCAAAGTCGATCCCCGCCGGGTGGCAGCCCCCCCGAAGATTAAAGAGGAGTCTTAACTACCCTCACGGGAGGAAAACCTCTGCCCTCGGACGACCGAGGTGAGAGAGACATAAATGTAATGACTAAAATACAAGTCTTTTGGTCCCCTAGCTCACAACGAGCTCAGGTGGTTTTAGTCTTTAATGAATAATCAAAAACAAGTACAAAATGCAGTAATATTCTTTCCCTTCCTGCCCTAAAAGCTAAAAGAGTCCAAAAATCAGAATAAAAAAAGCCAGTAAGTGGGTGAGCAGAGCAGAGCGGAGAGAGATAAGAAGAGTCCACATCAACTCATGTTTATATTTATAGTCAAGGCTAACCCCCCCCCCCCCCCCCCCCCCCCTTCTAGAAATCAGGGTATTTCCACTATTGCGTAATCACACAGGTGGCAACAGCAGAAGACAGGATCTGTATTTTCCTCTGTTACAGTATCTGTGACCTTTGGCACACTTACAGATGTGCCAAAGGTCACACCTAGCACCTATATATATATATATATATATATTAGCTGCTATTTTGGGGTTTTCAACTGAACCTTTGTTCAACACTGTACAGCCCTTTGGTCAGCGTTGGTTGTTTTAAAGCAACAAAAAAAGTTGGATTTGATAGATTCTCTGAGCTACCGGTTCTGGTTCAGCAACAATGACGGTCTATATGGTTTTAGACTGAAAAACTCCACGCAGACCAAATCTTTCCTGATCTTCAACCACAGAAGTCTCTACTACTCTCTTCTTTGGTTGGACTTGTTAGGGTTAGGTCGTGGTAAGAACGCCAGGGTTAGCCAATCAGAGAGAGAATCGGGGTCCCAGGAAAAGAAATATCGCTGGAGGAAAATCTGACCTGGGTTATAATCCAAAACATGAAGTACTTTTCCTCCGAACAATATTTTGGTGAAACGGTTTAGTCTTATTAATTTGATTTTCAGTGTAGTCAGTGGAACGGCATCCCCCACTGCTACCAGGGGTGAGACAAATAAAGGAAAATAATACGCAGAATAATTACAAAACTATTCACAGCGATGCAAGTTAGTGACGGTTTTCAATACAGGTTTTGGATTTTGGCCCGGGGTCATCATCAACGTTGGTGGGAAGAGAGAGAGAGAGAGAGAGAGAGAGAGAGAGAGAGAATGTGCAACAGCCTCCGTGTTGTATGATGAATTCATGAACAACGCAACGTGATTGGTTGATGTCTTCATTCGCGCCAGAAAAGAATCCACCTTGTTTGGAAATGACATTACGTGGCTTTAATATTCACGTTCTTTCGGAAAGTACTTGTGACAAAAACAACAGTTTGAAAAGTATACTGGCATGCCAATCATTTATTGTTGAATTAATCGCAGGAAGAAAAACACCCCGGTATGGGAAGGCCTTAAGACTCTCTCCCTCACCCCCATCTAACTGAAACTAATCCATTTTATTGAGCTCAGTAGTATCCGGTTGATTAAGAGGAGTATACCTATCGCGTCTTCTATCAAGGTTCCTGATCTTCCGTCTGAACCACTCACCGATTTGACGCCATCTTATGGCAATTTTGACTGGGATGCTTGGACCATCCTTGAACATCTCATCAGTGTAGTGTCCTCCACCGTTAGTTTTTACCATCTGATCTATTTTATCCAGAAGGTCTCTGACCTGCACCCTGTTTCCTTTCTTTGTGTTGTCAAACACAGAGAATCCACCCCCACACATGGAGACCAGGGCCGAGACATGTTGGTTGGACCAGATCAAACCATCCATGGACCTTCCGCTGAGTGCATCTCCATGAGTGAAAAGGACCATCATATGTTTAGAAGCATCTCTGCTGAACAGCTTTGGCAGAATCTTAAACAGTTTGATGTCTGCTTCAGAGATCCTGTCAAACCTTACCACGATGATGAAGGCATGAGGTCCTGGACTGGCCTCTACTACCGCCTTCATGATCTCTTCAAACAGCTTTCTTGGAGAAAGAACCTGTCCAGTGAATCCTGGAGTATCGACCACTTGGACCCGGCGACCCTCCACCCTGGCTGACTTGGAGGAGGTCTCAGTAGTGCCTGCTTCAAAGCCAGAGACTGATTCAAACCGTTCTGATCCCAGGATGGTGTTCCCTGATGAACTCTTCCCTCTTCCAGGGAGACCGAGCAGCACCATCCTCCTTTCTTCCCCAATTCATTCACTGGGTCTGAAACACAAAGAAATAAATAGAAATGTAAAAATAGTTGCATCACCACAAACTGGACAATCAACTTAACTGGTTCTAGTGGCTGTAGTTCTGCACCAAGGCTGAATTTTGGGAAAGAGACTTCAGATCCAGTATTAGGGACCACTAAGGTCTATATAAAGAGTCTTCCGATCCAGTATTAGGGACCACTAAGGTCTATATAAAGAGACTTCAGATCCAGTATTAGGGACCACTAAGGTCTATATAAAAGAGACTTCAGATACAGTATTAGGGACCACTAAGGTCTATATAAAGAGACTCCAGATACAGTATTAGGGACCACTAAGGTCTATATAAAAGAGACTTCAGATACAGTATTAGGGACCACTAAGGTCTATATAAAGAGACTTCAGATCCAGTATTAGGGACCACTAAGGTCTATATAAAGAGACTTCAGATACAGTATTAGGGACCACTAAGGTCTATATAAAGAGACTTCAGATACAGTATTAGGGACCACTAAGGTCTATATAAAAGAGACTTCAGATACAGTATTAGGGACCACTAAGGTCTATATAAAGAGACTCCAGATACAGTATTAGGGACCACTAAGGTCTATATAAAAGAGACTTCAGATACAGTATTAGGGACCACTAAGGTCTATATAAAGAGACTTCAGATACAGTATTAGGGACCACTAAGGTCTATATAAAAGAGGACTATGTCCTCACAGCCCAATGGTCGCACGGCCCAATGGTCCCACAGTCTTATGGGCGTCTGTCCCTCACTCACTGACAGCAAAACTCAGTAAAACTCTGGCAGATCAGCTGATCTACTATACACAGTCATTAAATGTTTCTGTTTGAGATCTTTACTCACCGTTTCTGAGGTGGCCTGACTTCTCCAGCAGCTCTCTGACTTGTTCCTGGGTTCCGTTTTATTGTTGAACAAATGATATCTCTTATTAAACTCGTCAACAACCTTTTTAAGACGACTTTCTGGATCTTCATTGATGAACTCATCCAATGACGTCTTGTCGAGGTCATCTCCTCCCGTGAAGAGCAGGTAACAGTTGTGTTTCTCACATTCTCCAATGACTTTGAGAGCTGCATACACAGCTCTCTCATGATCATCGGTGAATCGATCTGGTTTAATTACTACCAGGAACAAACGAGATCCGGGGAACTTCAGGAGTTCCTTGCACTTGGTCTGGAGGGTCTGAAAGGTCTTGGTCTGAATCTGTTTTGTAGGCCCAATTATTCCTGGTGTGTCGATCACTAAGATCTGTTTTCCAAGCACAGGTCCACTTTGTTCAGAGATCTGTGTTGTCACTGATTTGGAGGATCGTTTTGACACAAAAACTGGTCGTCCAAGAATGGTGTTCCCTGTAGCAGATTTACCAACTCCGGTGTGTCCCAGAAGCATGATGGTGAGATCTGCACGTGAACTTGGGCCTGGATCCATGCTAGAGCAACAGAAAACCTGCTGCAGACAACAGAAAGAAGTTAGTAGTCTGTGAGTTCAGATCTGAGTTCTGTAAGCAGAGCGACATCCTGGAAAGAAGCTATACCAATTCAGTGAGTTGATGTGCTTCAATGGCAACATTTCCCATTGACTTAAATGGGAAAAACTACCAGTCTTTAGGACTGTGCTGTATCACCATACTTTACCGTAGAAACATGATTAAAAGTTTAAACCGAAGACAAGACGTTGGTGTTTATTGGGCTGAATGGGTGTTCAGATATCAAGCACGGTTTCTCTCAAATCTCAGTTTACGTATCGTCCCGTTTTCAGACCGTCTCCGTTCTATTATAGAGAGTTCTAGACCTGATCTATCTGTAAATTATAGAGCGGTCTAGACCTGATCTATCTGTAAATTATAGAGAGGTCTAGACCTGCTCTATCTGTAAATTATAGAGAGGTCTAGACCTGCTCTACCTGTAAATTATAGAGTGTGTTCTAGACCTGCTCTATATGTAAATTATAGAGCGGTCTAGACCTGCTCTATCTGTAAATTATAGAGTGGTATAGAACTGCTCTATCTGTAAATTATAGAGTGGTCTAGACCTGCTCTATCTGTAAATTATAGAGAGGTCTAGAACTGCTCTATCTGTAAATTATAGAGCGGTCTAGACCTGCTCTATCTGTAAATTGTAGAGCGGTCTAGACCAGCTCTATCTGTAAATTTAAAGACCGGTCTAGACCTGCTCTATCTGTAAATTATAGAGAGGTCTAGACCTGATCTATCTGTAAATTGTAGAGAGGTCTAGACCTGCTCTATCTCTAAATTATAGAGAGGTCTAGACCTGCTCTATCTGTAAATTGTAGAGCGGTCTAGACCTGCTCTATCTGTAAATTGTAGAGCGGTCTAGACCTGCTCTATCTGTAAATTGTAGAGCGGTCTAGACCTGCTCTATCTGTAAATTATAGAGCGGTCTAGACCTGCTCTATCTGTAAATTATAGAGCGGTCTAGACCTGCTCTATCTGTAAATTATAGAGAGGTCTAGACCTGATCTATCTGTAAATTATAGAGAGGTCTAGACCTGCTCTATCTGTAAATTATAGAGCGGTCTAGACCTGCTCTAGCTGTAAATTATAGAGAGGTCTAGACCTGATCTATCTGTAAATTATAGAGCGGTCTAGACCTGCTCTATCTGTAAATTATAGAGCGGTCTAGACCTGCTCTAGCTGTAAATTATAGAGCGGTCTAGACCTGATCTATCTGTAAATTATAGAGAGGTCTAGACCTGCTCTATCTGTAAATTATAGAGAGGTCTAGACCTGATCTATCTGTAAATTATAGAGTAGTTCTAGACCTGCTCTATCTGTAAATTATAGAGCGGTCTAGACCTGCTCAATCTGTAAATTATAGAGCGGTCTAGACCTGATCTACCTGTAAATTATAGAGCGGTCTAGACCTGCTCTATCTGTAAATTATAGAGCGGTCTAGACCTGCTCTATCTGTAAATTATAGAGAGGTCTAGACCTGCTCTATCTGTAAATTATAGAGCGGTCTAGACCTGCTCTATCTGTAAATTATAGAGCGGTCTAGACCTGCTCTATCTGTAAATTATAGAGCGGTCTAGACCTGATCTATCTGTAAATTATAGAGCGGTCTAGACCTGATCTATCTGTAAATTATAGAGCGGTCTAGACCTGATCTATCTGTAAATTATAGAGCGGTCTAGACCTGATCTATCTGTAAATTATAGAGTGGTCTAGACCTAATCTATCTGTAAATTATAGAGTGGTCTAGACCTGATCTATCTGTAAATTATAGAGTGGTCTAGACCTGATCTATCTGTAAATTATAGAGCGGTCTAGACCTGCTCTATCTGTAAATTATAGAGACGTCTAGACCTGATCTATCTGTAAATTATAGAGCGGTCTAGACCTGCTCTATCTGTAAATTATAGAGCGGTCTAGACCTGCTCTATCTGTAAATTATAGAGAGGTCTAGACCTGCTCTATCTGTAAATTATAGAGCGGTCTAGACCTGCTCTATCTGTAAATTATAGAGCGGTCTAGACCTGCTCTATCTGTAAATTATAGAGCGGTCTAGACCTGCTCTAGCTGTAAATTATAGAGAGGTCTAGACCTGATCTATCTGTAAATTATAGAGCGGTCTAGACCTGCTCTATCTGTAAATTATAGAGCGGTCTAGACCTGCTCTATCTGTAAATTATAGAGCGGTCTAGACCTGCTCTATCTGTAAATTATAGAGCGGTCTAGACCTGCTCTATCTGTAAATTATAGAGCGGTCTAGACCTGCTCTATCTGTAAATTATAGAGCGGTCTAGACCTGCTCTAGCTGTAAATTATAGAGAGGTCTAGACCTGATCTATCTGTAAATTATAGAGCGGTCTAGACCTGCTCTATCTGTAAATTATAGAGCGGTCTAGACCTGCTCTATCTGTAAATTATAGAGCGGTCTAGACCTGCTCTAGCTGTAAATTATAGAGCGGTCTAGACCTGATCTATCTGTAAATTATAGAGAGGTCTAGACCTGCTCTATCTGTAAATTATAGAGAGGTCTAGACCTGATCTATCTGTAAATTATAGATTAGTTCTAGACCTGCTCTATCTGTAAATTATAGAGCGGTCTAGACCTGCTCAATCTGTAAATTATAGAGCGGTCTAGACCTGATCTACCTGTAAATTATAGAGCGGTCTAGACCTGCTCTATCTGTAAATTATAGAGCGGTCTAGACCTGCTCTATCTGTAAATTATAGAGAGGTCTAGACCTGCTCTATCTGTAAATTATAGAGCGGTCTAGACCTGCTCTATCTGTAAATTATAGAGCGGTCTAGACCTGCTCTATCTGTAAATTATAGAGACGTCTAGACCTGATCTATCTGTAAATTATAGAGCGGTCTAGACCTGATCTATCTGTAAATTATAGAGTGGTCTAGACCTGATCTATCTGTAAATTATAGAGCGGTCTAGACCTGATCTATCTGTAAATTATAGAGTGGTCTAGACCTGATCTATCTGTAAATTATAGAGTGGTCTAGACCTGCTCTATCTGTGAATTATAGAGAGGTCTAGACCTGCTCTATCTGTAGATTGTAGAGCTGTCTAGACCTGCTCTATCTGTAAATTATAGAGTGGTCTAGACCTGCTCTATCTGTAAATTATAGAGTGGTCTAGACCTGCTCTATCTGTAAATTAACCCTACAGGACAGATGTTCAGGATCAGCTGGTATGTACACTTGTTAACTAAAAGGTTTTATCTCTGGAGGGATCCCCTCCTTTAGACACAGAAACATGAGAACAAAGAGTCCTGCCAAACTAAGAGACTCTATAATCCTACTGCGTATATATATAACCAAAAGTAGACTGTCAAAACAAATCAAAATTTATCAAATGAACATGAATTAAAAACTAAATTAAAGATAGAATAGACAAATTGAACTGTAATTACACAGTGGTAATTGTTAAATAATGTTATCATTTGAGATAAACCAACCAACCATGTAACTAACCTTAAAGCAGAGAGGAGGCTGTTAGTCTGCTGACGTCCAGACAGAAAGTAGAAGTATTCGCTGTACTCGTCCCAGATCAGCCCCTCCCTGAACTCTCCTCCAGAGATCTGAAGCTGTGGTTTGAGCTGACTCACGTATATTAACTTCCTGTTACCTCAATAAACCCTAAAATAATAACCAAACCAAAACAGAAACAGGAGACACACTTCCTGTTTCAACCTCGGCAACAAATCACTTCTTCCTTTCCATCATTTACAAAGCTCCGACCGTTCTAGTAGTTTCCTCCGGAGGAAGGAGGAGTGTGACAGTGGCAAGGAGAAGCTCCTTTTAGAAAGTTACCTGGGACCCACCCAGGCTCTTGGTGGGTGGAGTCTGACGGGGCCAGGTGGGGGGGGGGGGGTGATGCACAGCGGCAACAACAGTCACAGTAAAGATAATGGAACAGGGACTGGAAATGGTAGTTGCTGCAGTGAATAGCAGGGAGTAGCAGGGTGTAGCAGGGCTTAGCAGGGTGTAGCAGGGCGTACCTGGACATAGCAGGGTGTAGCAGGGAGTAGCAGGGTGTAGCAGGGCGTAGCAGGGTGTAGCAGGGCGTACCTGGACATAGCAGGGTGTAGCAGGGAGAAGCAGGGCGTACCTGGACATAGCAGGGTGTAGCAGGGCGTACCTGGGCATAGCAGGGCGTAGCAGGGTCTACCTGGGCAAAGCAGGGTGTAGCAGGGTGTAGCAGGGCGTACCTGGGCATAGCAGGGTGTACCTGGGCATAGCAGAGTGTAGCAGGGCATAGCAGGGTGTAGCAGAACGTAGCAGGGTGTAGCAGGATGTAGCAGAACGGAGCAGGGTGTAGCTGGGTGTAGAAGGGAGAAGCAGGGCATAGCAGGGTGTAGCAGGGTGTAGCAGAATATAGCAGGGTGTAGCTGGGTGTAGCAGGGAGTAGCAGGGCATAGCAGGGTGTAGAAGGATGTAGCAGGGTGTAGCTGGGTGTAGCAGGGAGTAGCAGGGCATAGCAGGGCATAGCAGGGTGTAGCAGGGCGTAGCATAGTGTAGCTGGGTGTAGCAGGGTGTAGCTGGGTGTAGCAGGGAGTAGCAGGGCATAGCAGGGCATAGCAGGGTGTAGCAGGGCGTAGCATAGTGTAGCTGGGTGTAGCAGGGTGTAGCTGGGTGTAGCAGGGAGTAGCAGGACATAGCAGGGTGTAGCAGGGTGTAGCTGGGTGTAGCAGAACGAAGCAGGGTGTAGCTGGGCATAGCAGGGCGTAGCAGGATGTAGCAGGGTGTAGCAGAACGAAGCAGGGTGCAGCTAGGTGTAGCAGGACGTAGCAGGGTGTAGCAGAATGAAGCAGGGTGTAGCTGGGTGTAGCAGGACGTAGCAGGGCGTAGCAGGATGTAGCAGGGTGTAGCAGAATGAAGCAGGGTGTAGCAGGACGTAGCAGGGCGTAGCAGGGCGTAGCAGGGCGTAGCAGAACAAAGCAGGGTGTAGCAGGGTGTAGCAGGATGTAGCAGAATGAAGCATGGTGTAGCTGGGTGTAGCAGGATGTAGCAGGGTGTAGCTGGGTGTAGCAGGACGTAGCAGGGCGTAGCAGGATGTAGCAGGGTGTAGCAGAATGAAGCAGGGTGTAGCAGGGTGTAGCAGGACGTAGCAGGGCGTAGCAGGGCGTAGCAGAACAAAGCAGGGTGTAGCAGGGTGTAGCAGGATGTAGCAGGGTGTAGCAGAATGAAGCATGGTGTAGCTGGGTGTAGCAGGATGTAGCAGGGTGTAGCTGGGTGTAGCAGGGTGTGGCAGAACAAAGCAGGGTGTAGCAGGGTGTAGCAGGATGTAGCAGGGTGTAGCTGGGTGTAGCAGGGTGTGGCAGAACAAAGCAGGGTGTAGCAGGGTGTAGCAGGATGTAGCAGGGTGTAGCAGGGTGTAGCAGGACGTAGCAGGACGTAGCAGGGCGTAGCAGGGCGTAGCAGGACGTAGCAGAGTGCGGGGCAGGACCACAACAACAACAACCAGGATTTAGGAGCCACCCTAATCCAAGAAGAAGTGCTGGGTGGAAGAACATAAGGACTCCCCAGAGCTCGGTTAGTACCAGGCATTCTGGGACATGGAGGCACATAGAAGGGAAAGAGAGAGGAGCTCAGGACAGACACACACACACACACACACACACAGTCACACCCCAGAGGAGAGATAGGTGAGACAGAGAGGTTTGTTTTGTCTAACGAGTTTTTATGTAACAATGATAGCATCATCTCTTACATGGTAACTGATACCTGAACCTGTGTGTGTGTGTGTGTGTGTGTGTGTGTGTGTGTGTGTGCATGTGTGTGTGCATGTGTGTGTGTGCGTGTGTAATGTTTTTCTTTAGAGGCAGGAATAGGAGGCACGCAGTCTATCCAGTTTTTGTGTGTGAGTGAATGAAAAAATAAAATAAGTTAAAGATATAACACACAGGTTGTTGCGTAATTACACACAGTTGTAATTATTAAACAGTGTTATCATGTGACAGAAACCAACCAATCGTGGTAATGAACCTTAAAGCAGAGAGGGGGCCGTTGGTACACGATCCGTCCACCTCATGCACAGATGATTATTGTTTTTTACGACAATTTCTGACACTGCACGGTCCGTTCCGTTTCTTTCGTCGTCTGTTCCACGCTCGAACGCAACAAAAAGCAAAATGTCAGACAAGTTGGTTCAATACCTCGGGTGGATCCTGCATTTAAGAGCAAAATCACGAGAATGGCAGTCAATTTTGTTATAAAAGGCGGGTTAGTTTGTGTATGTAAAACACTATTAGCATTAATGTTATGCTGCTAACGTCAGTCGATCCACCAGTTTTTAGCTAGCACCGCTACTTGCTAATCGTTGTGCGACAAGAGATCTTTTCGCACATTTCCGTTTATGACCACTTTGTCATAAGCCGTTCAGGAAAGTTTATTCAGAGTTGAAGAGAACGTCAGGACAATCCTGAATCAAAGACATGCTTTGCTGCATGTCTCTCCCCCTCTCTCTCGCCCCCCTTCACATCTTTTAGGGTGTCCTCTCCGTCTTATAAAAGGATGAAAACCCTGAAAAAATAACTTAAAAAAAAAAAGATGTTCATAATGGTAATTTTTTTTTTTTAAATCATAATAAAAACCTTTGAAGGTTCAGTAATTAACCTCCAACTGTCAGCCACTGGTTTCTGGTGTAATTGCGCCCTCTGGTGGTGATAAACAGGAACTACAAGCAGAACTGCCACCACATTTATTTAGTCTAAAATCGATCAATTAAAAGATTTTGAATATAATAAAGTAGTAAACGTTTAACATCATTCTTTTAAGATGTATATATTAGTGGGCACCCAGATAGCTCAGTGGGTAGGGCATGTACCCATATTCAAAGGTTTTGCTCCTTGACGCAGAGGGCACAGGTACGAATCCGGCCTGCGGCAGACACGTTTTGTCAAGTTAGTCCTCTAATTTTATTTTTTGATTTGCCTAAAATTCATCAACTTAAAGATAATTAATCTATTAAAGTAGTACAATTTTAATATTACCCTTTTGATATGTTGTTAATGGCAAAATCATTACTTAATTCATAAAATAAAACCTTTGAAGGTTCAGTAATTAACCTCCAGCTGTCAGCCACTGGTTTCTGGTGTAATTGCGCCCTCTGGTGGTGATAAACAGGAACTACAAGCAGAACTGTCACCACATTTATTTAGTCTAAAATCGATCAATTAAAGAATTTTGAATGTAATAAAGAAGTAAAAGTGTAATATTCTTCATTTAAGATGTTTCTAATGGTAAACTTGTTAAATAATTCAAATAAAAACTTTGGAAGGTTCAGTAATTAACCTCCAACTGTCAGCCACTGGTTTCTGGTGTAAATGCGCCCTCTGGTGGTGATAAACAGGAACTACAAGCAGAGCTGCCACCAAATTTATTTAGCCTAAAATCGATCAATTGAAAGATTTTTAATATAATAAAGTAGTAAACGTTTAACATCCTTCTTTTAAGATGGTGATATTAGTGGGCAAACAGATAGTTTGGTGGGTAGAGCGTGTACCCAAATACAAAGGTTTTGCTCCTTGACGCAGAGGGCACGGGTTCGAATCCGGCCTGCGGCAGACACTGACACGTTTTGTCAAGTTAGTCCTCTAATTTTTATTTTTTGATTTGCCTAAAATTCATCAACTTAAAGATAATTAATCTATTAAAGTAGTACAATTTTAATATTACCCGTTTGATATGTTGTTAATGGCAAAATTATTACTTAATTCATCAAATAAAACCTTTGAAGGTTCAGTAATTAACCTCCAGCTGTCAGCCACTGGTTTCTGGTGTAAATGCGCCCTCTGGTGGTGATAAACAGGAACTACAAGCAGAGCTGCCACCACATTTATTTAGCCTAAAATCGATCAATTAAAAGATTTTGAGTATAATAAAGTAGTAAACGTGTAATAGTCGTCTTTTAAGATGTTTCTAATGGTGTTAAATAATTCATAAAAAAACCTTTGGAAGGTTCAGTAATTAACCTCCAACTGTCAGCCACTGGTTTCTGGTGTAATTGCGCCCTCTGGTGGTGATAAACAGGAACTACAAGCAGAACTGCCACCACATTTATTTAGTCTAAAATCGATCAATTAAAAGATTTTGAATATAATAAAGTAGTAAACGTTTAAAATCGTTCTTTTAAGATGTATATGTTAGTGGGCACCCAGATAGCTCATTGGTTAGTGCATGTACAAATATTCAAAGGTTTTGCTCCTTGACGCAGCGGGCCAGGGTTCGAATCCGGCCTGCGGCAGACACGTTTTGTCAAGTTAGTCCTCTAATTTTATTTTTTGTTTTGCCTAAAATTCATCAACTTATAGATAATTAATCTATTAAAGTAGTACAATTTTAATATTACCCTTTTGATATGTTGTTAATGGCAAAATCATTACTTAATTCATAAAATAAAACCTTTGAAGGTTCAGTAATTAACCTCCAACTGTCAGCCACTGGTTTCTGGTGTAAATGCGCCCTCTGGTGGTGATAAACAGGAACTACAAGCAGAACTGCCACCACATTTATTTAGCCTAAAATCGATCAATTAAAAGATTTTTAATATAATAAAGTAGTAAAAGTGTAATATTCTTCGTTTAAGATGTTTCTAATGGTAAACTTGTTAAATAATTCATAAAAAAACCTTTGAAGGTTCAGTAATTAACCTCCAACTGTCAGCCACTGGTTTCTGGTGTAATTGCGCCCTCTGGTGGTGATAAACAGGAACTACAAGCAGAACTGCCACCACATTTATTTAGCCTAAAATCGATCAATTAAAAGATTTTTAATATAATAAAGTAGTAAACGTGTGATATTCGTCTTTCAAGATGTTTCTAATGGTAAACTTTTTAAATAATTCAAATAAAAACTTTGGAAGGTTCAGTAATTAACCTCCAACTGTCAGCCACTGGTTTCTGGTGTAATTGCGCCCTCTGGTGGTGATAAACAGGAACTACAAGCAGGACTGCCACCACATTTATTTAGCCTAAAATCGATCAATTGAAAGATTTTTAATATAATAAAGTAGTAAACGTTTAATATTCCTCTTTTAAGATGCTTATATTAGTGGGCAAACAGATAGGTCAGTGGGTAAACCGTGTACCCACGTTTAAAGGTTTTGCTCCTTGACGCAGCGGGCACGGGTTCGAATCCGGCCTGCGGCAGACACTGACACGTTTTGTCAAGTTAGTCCTCTAATTTTTATTTTTTGTTTTGCCTAAAATTCATCAACTTATAGATAATTAATCTCTTAAAGTAGTACAATTTTAAGATTACCCTTTTGATATGTTGTTAATGGCAAAATCATTACTTAATTCATAAAATAAAACCTTTGAAGGTTCAGTAATTAACCTCCAACTGTCAGCCACTGGTTTCTGGTGTAAATGCGCCCTCTGGTGGTGATAAACAGGAACTAAAAGCAGAACTGCCACCACATTTATTTAGCCTAAAATCAATCAATTAAACATTTTTAATAATGTAGTAAACGTGTAATATTCTTCGTTCTAGACGTTTCTAATCGTAAACTTGTTAAATAATTCAAATAAAAACTTTTGAAGGTTCAGTAATTAACCTCCAGCTGTCAGCCACTGGTTTCTGGTGTAATTGCGCCCTCTGGTGGTGATAAACAGGAACTACAAGCAGAGCTGCCACCACATTTATTTAGCCTAAAATCGATCAATTAAAAGATTTTTAATATAATAAAGTAGTAAACGTGTAATATTCTTCGTTTAAGATGTTTCTAATGGTAAACTTGTTAAATAATTCATAAAAAAACCTTTGAAGGTTCAGTAATTAACCTCCAACTGTCAGCCACTGGTTTCTGGTGTAAATGCGCCCTCTGGTGGTGATAAACAGGAACTACAAGCAGAGCTGCCACCACATTTATTTAGCCTAAAATCAATCAATTAAAAGATTTTTAATATAATAAAGTAGTAAACGTGTGATATTCGTCTTTCAAGATGTTTCTAATGGTAAACTTTTTAAATAATTCAAATAAAAACCTTTTGAAGGTTCAGTAATTAACCTCCAACTGTCAGCCACTGGTTTCTGGTGTAACTGCGCCCTCTGGTGGTGATAAACAGGAACTACAAGCAGAGCTGCCACCACATTTATTTAGCCTAAAATCGATCAATTAAAACAATTTGAATATAATAAAGTAGTAAACGTTTAATATACCTCTTTTAAAATGTTGATATTATTGGCCACCCAGATAGTTTGGTGGGTAGAGCGTGTACCCATATACAAAGGTTTTGCTCCTTGACGCAGCGGGCACGGGTTCGAATCCGGCCTGCAGCAGACACAGACACGTTTTGTCAAGTTAGTCCTCTAATTTTATTTTTTGATTTGCCTAAAATTCATCAACTTAAAGATAATTAATCTATTAAAGTAGTACAATTTTAATATTACCCTTTTGATATGTTGTTAATGGCAAAATCATTACTTAATTCATAAAATAAAACCTTTGAAGGTTCAGTAATTAACCTCCAACTGTCAGCCACTGGTTTCTGGTGTAAATGCGCCCTCTGGTGGTGATAAACAGGAACTACAAGCAGAACTGCCACCACATTTATTTAGCCTAAAATCAATCAATTAAACATTTTTAATAATGTAGTAAACGTGTAATATTCTTCGTTCTAGACGTTTCTAATCGTAAACTTGTTAAATAATTCAAATAAAAACTTTTGAAGGTTCAGTAATTAACCTCCAGCTGTCAGCCACTGGTTTCTGGTGTAAATGCGCCCTCTGGTGGTGATAAACAGGAACTACAAGCAGAGCTGCCACCACATTTATTTAGCCTAAAATCAATCAATTAAAAGATTTTTAATATAATAAAGTAGTAAAAGTGTAATATTCTTCGTTTAAGATGTTTCTAATGGTAAACTTGTTAAATAATTGATAAAAAAACCTTTGAAGGTTCAGTAATTAACCTCCAACTGTCAGCCACTGGTTTCTGGTGTAATTCCGCCCTCTGGTGGTGATAAACAGGAACTACAAGCAGAGCTGACACCACATTTATTTAGTCTAAAATCGATCAATTAAAAGATTTTTAATAGAATAAAGTAGTAAAAGTGTAATATTCTTCGTTTAAGATGATTCTAATCGTAAACTTGTTAAATAATTCAAATAAAACCTTTGAAGGTTCAGTAATTAACCTCCAACTGTCAGCCACTGGTTTCTGGTGTAACTGCGCCCTCTGGTGGTGATAAACAGGAACTACAAGCAGAGCTGCCACCACATTTATTTAGCCTAAAATCGATCAATTAAAACAATTTGAATATAATAAAGTAGTAAACGTTTAATATACCTCTTTAAGTTGTGATATTAGGGGGCACCCAGATAGTTTGTGGGTAGAGCGTGTACCCAAATACAAGGTTTTGCTCCTTGACGCAGCGGGCACGGGTTCGAATCCGGCCTGCGGCAGACACAGACGTTTTGTCAAGTTAGTCCTCAAATTTATTTTTGATTTGCCTAAAATTCATCAACTTAAAGATAATTAATCTATTAAAGTAGTACAATTTTATATTACCCTTTTGATATGTGTTAATGGCAAAATCATTACTTAATTCATAAATAAAACTTTGAAGGTTCAGTAATAACCTCCAACTGTCAGCCACTGGTTTCTGGTGTAAATGCGCCCTCTGGTGGTGATAAACAGGAACTACAAGCAGAACTGTCACCACATTTATTAGCCTAAAATCGATCAATTAAAAGATATTAAATATAATAAAGTAGTAAACGTGTAATAGTCGTCTTTAAGATGTTTAATGGTGTTAAATAATTCAAATAAAAACTTTTGAAGGTTCAGTCATTATCCTCCAACTGTCAGCCACTGGTTTCAGGGTAATTGCGCCCCTCTGGTGGTGATAAACAGGAACTAAAAGCAGAACTGCCACCACATTATTTAGCCTAAAACGATCAATTAAAATTTTTTAATAATGTAGTAAATGTGTAATTTCTTCGTTTAAGATGTTTCTAATGGGAAACTTGTTAAATAATTCAAATAAAACCTTGAAGGTTCAGTAATTAACCTCCAACTGTCAGCCACTGGTTTCTGGTGTAATTGCGCCCTCTGGTGGTGATAAACAGGAAACAAGCAGAGCTGCCACCACATTTATTTAGTCCTAAAAAGATCAATTAAAAAGATTTTTAATATAATAAAGTAGTAAACGTTTAAATTCTTCTTTTAAGATGCTTATATTAGTGACCACCCAGATAGCTCAGTGGTAGGAGTATACTCATATTAAGGTTTTGCTCCTTGAAGCAGCGGGCACGGGTTCGAATCCGGCCTGCAGCAGACACAGACACGTTTGTCAAGTTAGTCCTCTAATTTTTTTTTTTTTTTATTTAACTAAAATTCAACTTATAGATATTAATCTATTAAAGTAGTACCATTTTAATATTACCCTTTTGATATGTTGTTAATGGCAAAATCATTACTTAATTCATAAAATAAAACCTTTGAAGGTTCAGTAATTAACCTCCAACTGTCAGCCACTGGTTTCTGGTGTAATTGCGCCTCTTGTGGTGATAAACAGGAAACTACATGCAGAACTGCCACCACATTTATTTAGCCTAAATCGATCAATTAAAATTTTTAATAATGTAGTAAACGTGTAATATTCTTGTTTGAGATGTTTCTAATGGTAAAATTGTTAAATAATTCAAATAAAAACCTTTGAAGGTTCAGTAATTAACCTCCAACTGTCAGCCACTGGTTTCTGGTGTAATTGCGCCCTCTGGGGTTATAAACAGAAACTACAAGCAGAACTGCATCACATTTATTAGCCTAAAATCAATCAATTGAAAGATTTTGAATATAACAAAGTATTAAACGTGTAATATTCTTCTTTCAAGATGTTTCTAATTGGTAAACTGTTACATATTCAAATAACAAACTTTGAAGGTTCAGTAATTAACCTCCAACTGTCAGCCACTGGTTTCTGGTGTATTGCGCCCTCTGGTGGTGATAAACAGGAATACAAGCAGAGCTGCCACCACATTTATTTAGCCTAAACCCAATCAAAAGAAGTTTTTAATATACTAAGTAGTACGTAACGTGTGATATTGTCTTTCAAGATGTTTCTAATGGTAAATTTTAAATAATTCTAATTAAACCTTTGAAGGTTCAGTAATTATCCAACTGTCAGCCACTGGTTTCTGGTGTAAATGCGCCCTCTGGTGGTGATAAACAGGAACTACAAGCGAGCTGCACCACATTATTTAGCCTAAATCGCTCAATTAAAAGATTTTGAATATAATAAAGTAGTAAACGTGTAATAGTCGTCTTTTAAGATGTTTCTAATGGTGTTAAATAATTCAAATAAAAACTTTTGGAAGGTTCCAAAATTAACCTCCAAACTGTCAGCTACTG
>NW_022603656.1:0-34451 GCF_008692095.1 Etheostoma spectabile
TGCGAGACTCTTTTTTTGAGACATGTCCCTCTGTCTGAGCGTCTTCCATTGTCTCCCCAGGACGTCCCACGGCTCGTACTAACCTTCGTCGGCCATTTCCTTCACGAGTTCCTGATCAATAAATCCAGAAAGTCTCTCGTCTCCTCGTCCGTCCACTTCCATCTGTCCCTGTCCCCCCCACCCCCGCCCCCATGTGTGCAGACAGAGAGGAAACACTGGGGGAAATGAACTACAACTTCTTCTTCTTCTGCGTTTTGTGGCGGGTTGCAACCATAAAATGACCTAAAACTTAATCGCAATTCATCATTTATTCAGAAAATAAGGTTTTTCCATCAGCGTTTAAGCTGAAAATCATCAAGAGAAAATCAGATGAGACCGGACGCAGTTGATTTTCATGAAATTCCATCAAATTTCCCTGTTTCCAGAAGGCATTTTTAATTCGATATCACTTAATTCGGATTTAAACGTGGATGTTAACAGAGCTTCAGTGAGTCCTGTGTCCTGTAGGAAAGCAGCACTCACCCCACGCCAGCACCAGGTAGCGAAGAGGAACGAGGAAGAGGAGAACTGTGGCCAAACATAAGGCAGCAATCGCCAACCAGCTGAGAAAAGGCACGGTCCAGTTAGCGGTGCTGCAGAGGACAAAGACAAGGTCACAGGAAGGACAGCAGAGGACAAAGACAAGGTCACGGGAAGGAGAGCAGAGGACAAAGACAAGGTCACGGGAAGGAGAGCAGAGGACAAAGACAAGGTCACGGGAAGGAGAGCAGAGGACAAAGACAAGGTCACAGGAAGGACAGCAGAGGACACAAGGTCACAGGAAGGAGAGCAGAGGACAAAGACAAGGTCACAGGAAGGAGAGCAGAGGACAAAGACAAGGTCACAGGAAGTTATTTAAGGTTTTCATGCTTCATGCGGTCAAACAGTCGCGTTACACACACGTCATGTTTATAGATGCATGTGTATAGATGCATGTGTATAGATGCATGTGTATAGAGTCATGTGTATAGATGCATGTGTATAGATGTATGTGTATAGAGTCATGTGTATAGATGCATGTGTATAGATGCATGTGTATAGAGTCATGTGTATAGATGCATGTGTATAGAGTAATGTGTATAGATGTATGTGTATAGATGTATGTGTATAGATGCGTGTGTATAGAGTCATGTGTATAGATGTATGTGTATAGATGCATGTGTATAGATGTATGTATATAGATGCATGTGTATAGATGCGTGTGTCTAGATGCATGTGTATAGATGCATGTGTATAGATGTATGTGTATAGATGCGTGTGTCTAGATGTATGTGTATAGATGCATGTGTATAGATGCATGTGTATAGATGCATGTGCATAGATGCATGTGCATAGATGCATGTGTATAGATGCATGTGTATAGATGCGTGTGTCTAGATGCATGTGTATAGATGCATGTGTATAGATGTATGTGTATAGATGCATGTGCATAGATGCATGTGCATAGATGCGTGTGTATAGATGCGTGTGTATAGATGCGTGTGTCTAGATGCATGTGTATAGATTCATGTGTATAGATGCATGTGTATAGATGCATGTGCATAGATGCATGTGCATAGATGCATGTGCATAGATGCATGTGTATAGATGCATGTGCATAGATGCATGTGCATAGATGCATGTGCATAGATGCATGTGTATAGATGCATGTGCATAGATGCATGTGCATAGATGCATGTGTATAGATGCATGTGTATAGAGTAATGTGTATAGATGAATGTGTATAGATGCATGTGTATAGAGTAATGTGTATAGATGAATGTGTATAGATGCATGTGCATAGATGCATGTGCATAGATGCATGTGCATAGATGCATGTGCATAGATGCATGTGCATAGATGCATGTGCATAGATGCATGTGCATAGATGCATGTGTATAGATGCATGTGTATAGAGTCATGTGTATAGATGAATGTGTATAGATGCATGTGTATAGATGAATGTGTATAGATGAATGTGTATAGAGTCATGTGTATAGATGAATGTGTATAGATGCATGTGTATAGATGCATGTGTATAGAGTCATGTGTATAGATGAATGTGTATAGATGCATGTGTATAGAGTAATGTGTATAGATGAATGTGCATAGATGCATGTGCATAGATGAATGTGCATAGATGCATGTGCATAGATGCATGTGCATAGATGCATGTGCATAGATGCATGTGCATAGATGTATGTGTATAGATGTAAGTGTATAGATGATATGGATCCCCCTGGGTCTGAAACAAAGTTTATAAATACATGTATATATAGTTTAGATTGATTTAAATCTAAACTATATTTTACTGATTTAATTTTTCTTGATTTAAAGAGCTTGCAGCTCATTTAGAGATGACGGAAGCTTTACGGCTCGTAAAGTAAAATGATCAGTTCACTACATCCATTGAATTTGAGTGTTTTATTCAATTTTGTAGCATTTTCAAGAAGAAAAAAATTATACAAGGACATTGAAAACATTTACAAAATGTCAAAAAAAACCCAAGGTTTTAAAAAAAGCGCTTAATCTACCAGTTAGCTGCGCTGGTTGCTAAGCGTGCGGGGCCCTGGATACGACACGCCCGTGTGTTGTTGTGATTGGTCGCTGTGTTATCCCATCGTGTGCAGTGAGATTTACTGATGCACGCTTGGCGCCGCCCCTCGAGAAATGATCGACTTTCATCACTCGATGCCAGACTCCTGATCTTTCGGACTTGAGTCTGGATTTCCAGGCTAGCTGAGTCCTACCCTCGTGGTGAACCCCCCCCCCCCCGGTGATACGTACTTCTTTATCCGCTCGCCGTACGACGCCACGTCGTCCAGGGCGCTCTGAACGCTGATGAACACGTCCTGGATGGCGTACAGTTTACCCATGAAGCCCTTGGGCTCTGACTCCTGACGCAGGAGGGACAGATCAGCGTTTCTGTTAATTTGTTATATTAAATACACATTAAAGTGCAGCGGTTTTATGACGCCGCTACCTTGTCCTCTTTGTCCTCTTCTTCGTCCTCCCAGTCGAACACGGCCTCCGCCGACTGCAAAGGAGAAACAAAAGGTAGAAACACACGTTTAAATCGATTAAAAAGGGGGATAGGTTAAAATCAATCTGGCGTCTGTGTTTTCTCACGTCGGCCGTTCCTCTGCTCGAGGAGAAGAAGTAGTTCCAGACGAGCAGCAGCAGCAGAGCGAGCGGCAACATGTAGAGCTCGAAGTTCCAGACCACCACCACGAAGACCTGGAATCAAAGGAAACATCAACTTAACCCTCATGTTGTCCCCATGTTGTCCCCATGTTGTCCTCATGTTGTCCCCATGTTGTCCCCATGTTCTCCTCATGTTGTCCCCATGTTGTCCCCATGTTGTCCTCATGTTGTCCCCATGTTGTCCCCATGTTGTCCTCATGTTGTCCTCATGTTGTCCTCATGTTGTCCTCATGTTGTCCTCATGTTGTCCCCATGTTGTCCTCATGTTGCCCTCATGTTGCCCTCATGTTGTCCCCATGTTGTCCTCATGTTGCCCTCATGTTGTCCTCATGTTGTCCTCATGTTGCCCTCATGTTGTCCCCATGTTGTCCCCATGTTGTCCCCATGTTGTCCTCATGTTGTCCCCATGTTGTCCTCATGTTGCCCTCATGTTGCCCTCATGTTGTCCTCATGTTGCCCTCATGTTGCCCTCATGTTGCCCTCATGTTATCTTCATGTTGCCCTCATGTTGCCCTCATGTTGTCCTCATGTTGTCCTCATGTTGTCCTCATGTTGTCCTCATGTTGTCCTATATCAATGTTCTTTTTAATTCCCCAAAATAACATGATTGATTCCAACGCTCTTTGCCAAGTACAAATCTCTACTTTCATTAATTTTGGGTCTTATTATATTTTATAGCATTGTAAAACAAAGTGAAGTGTTGTTGAAATAGTATTGAGTAAAAGTTGACATATTCCAGTCTGTGATTATCCACACACACACACACACACACACACACACACACACACACACACACACACACACACACACACACACACACACACACACACACACACACACACACACACACACACAGCAACAGAATTCATACGTTCATACCAGTACCGGTATAAATGTGAACGTTTCCCAACTTTAATCCCAATATTCTTATAATCTCTATAATATAAAGCAGCGTTATGATATCACGGGGTCTCTGCTGATGGAGTTCATACCACAAAGGAGACGATGCTCCTCTGTGCAGACTCCCACTCGAAGCAGCTGTTGATATATGTCCCGTAGCTAATCAGGACCATGATGCACCTCTTCACACGGTTAAAGTTCTGCTGGAGCAACTGGAAGATACAAAGTCCGCGTTATAATGAGCTAAATATAGGAATACTATATAAATACAGTATACATCTGGTGATCTAGTGTGTGTATCATAGCTGTGCTGTTCAATAAAGAGACTAAAATATCACAGAAACTCTCTCTCTGCATGATGTAGCTGATGATTTACCATCAAATAATAACAATAACATAAACACACCTGCTTGGACACTTTTGGTTCTTCCTCGATGTATTTCCGCTCTGCAGGGACAACCGTCTTTAAAGAAGCTTTAAACTGAAGAGGAAGACACACAAAGACAAAGACAAAGACAAAGACAAAGACAGAGACAGAGACAAAGACAGAGACAGAGACAGGTATTACAGACTCAACTTTTCATGGAGTCAGAAAAACAGCTGATCCAAGATGCTTCTTAAAGAGGGGTTTCTCTATAGAGCCCCCCTACAGGTGTCTCTACAGAGCCCCCCCTACAGGTTTCTCTATAGAGCCCCCCTACAGGTTTCTCTATAGAGCCCCCTACAGGTGTCTCTACAGAGCCCCCCCTACAGGTTTCTCTATAGAGCCCCCCTACAGGTTTCTCTATAGAGCCCCCCTACAGGTGTCTCTACAGAGCCCCCCCTACAGGTTTCTCTATAGAGCCCCCCTACAGGTTTCTCTATAGAGCCTCCCCCTACAGGTTTTTTCTATAGAGCCCCCCTACAGGTTTCTCTGAGCCCCCCCTACAGGTTTCTCAGAGCCCCCCCCGTACAGGTTTCTCTGAGCCCCCCCCGTACAGGTTTCTCTGTAGAGCCCCCCTACAGGTTTCTCTATAGAGACCCCTACAGGTTTCTCTATAGAGCCCCCCCTACAGGTTTCTCAGAGCGCCCCCTACAGGTTTCTCTATAGAGAAAAGTCATATAACCATTCCAATGACTCCAAAGCTGTTCAGTTAACATAAATTAAGCTAAAAAAAACAGCATAGTTCCCTTTAAAGACGTTATTTAGCTGAAGGACAACTGAAGTCCTTAAGGGAACACGTCGCCCTTCAGTTATCAAAAACCTTCAACATCACCAAATCTGGAGACACATGGGTTTTTAGGTTTTAATTGACAGGAAGGGGAGGAAACACTGTCATCTGCATAGAAAAGTAGCTGCAGATTGAGCTGATGGTTCTCTGTAGATTCATCTACACCAGGAACCTCTTTCACATACATTATATAATGATGTAGGACAGGAAGGGGACGAAAAACCATCATCTAAAAAAGAAACTAAAGCTACTTCCTGTCCCTCTGAGATGCTGAGGAGCACAAGTATGAAGTAGCAGAACATGGAAATACTACAGTTCCATAGTACTACTTGAGTAAATGTACTTTCCACCCCTGACTAGGAGCTCGTGACCCTCACAGTGTTGTAGATGACGTCTATCTCCAGGTGGAGGACTCCTTTAGTCGGCCCCGTCAGATCCTTGTTCTTCAACGCGTAGCTCTTCCGCTCGCCGTTACGGACCTGACAGAAACATGACAACATGGTTCCAGTGTGGATTAAACTCTTAAAGGGACAGTACATATGTTTAGGAGTGGGTTTGTGTGAGCTTCGTCTCCGTAGTCTGGGTGTTAGTTACAGAAGATGGCGGTCGGCACGGCAACAGATTGGAGAAGTAGACAAGAGCACAGACACGGAAGATTAGAAATGTCCTACGGATGCATTTTAGACCCCTAAAAACATCGATATCAGCTTGAGTGGACGCTATATTTAGAGTATTTTCAGCTCTATAACTTGCTGTCAGACGGCCCGTTTTCTCTGAATAGGTAACGTCGGCACATAACGAAAACTTGGACTTAAACTTTTAATGTGGTATTTATTTCCCCATCGGGTCTGATCCTGTATTTTGAATTGATGTTGTCATGTACTGTATGTTAATGTCTTTGCTACTGCAGCAAAACGAATCGCCCCTCGGGGACAAATAAAGGTCAGGAACTTGAACTTGCTGTCAGACGGTCCTTCACGACGAGGAACTGAAGCCGTCATCTCTGCTCAAAGCCACCAGAGACTATATAACAGGACTAGTTAATGGGCTAGTTAGTAGGTAAGTTAGGTTAAGAGATCATCTCCAAACTGGGGGGGGGGGGGGGGCAACCGCCATCTACTGTAGCTAACACACTGACTATGGCAAAGTAGCTTATAACCAAACTTCAATTTATATGCATTTCCTGGAACTCAACGTTAAGAAAACTAAAGAATTGGTTCTAGATTACAGGAGAAATAAGATCCCAGCTGAGGCAGTGGAGATCAAAGGTGCAGTAGTGGAAAGAGTGAACACATACAAGTATCTGGGCGTTGTTTTTAACAACAGGCTAACATGGTCTGATTATGTTGACTCACTGATGAAAAAATGAAGCCCACGGGTCTACTGTATGGGGAAGCTGCGGTCCTTTAAGGTGAACACGGATGTGGTGAGAAGGTTTTTTATGTCAGTCATATGTAGTGTTTGGAGTTACTGTGTGGTGGTGGTGGGGGGGGGGGGTGGGGGGGGGATGCTGGGGTAACTGAGAAGCCCAGGATTGATAGAGTGACTAAAAGGGCTGGGAAAATGGTGGGAGAGTTAAATACAGTGGATCAGGTATATGACGATCATCTGGTAAACATGACACAGAAAATAACGAGGGACCCGGGTCCCCCTCTTCATAGTAGTCTGCCTGGCAGGGTCATGGAGCGTAGTGGTGGTCTAAGACCTCCTGTGACACAAGCGAAGCGGTATGCTCTTTCTTTTATACCTCAGGCTATTAGGCAGCACAACAAGCACTTTAAACATACATTTCTATACGTTTTTATTTATTATTATTATTTTTATTTATATATTGTATTTTATATATTGTATTTATGTAGAATATTGTAGTGTATTTGTGGTATTGTATTTAAATTCTCTAGTTTTTATGGGTAAGATGGCGAGTGTGAGCACTGTAATTTCCATTTTTATGGATGAAATAAACTGGACTTGACTTCAATTTAAGTGTCAACAGGTTTCAAACTGAGACTTTTGGGATCTTTTTATCTCAGGACAGGATGGTGCAAATACCGATCCGACCCGTCTACTCATGACCTTTAAAACCTGTATTAGGGTATCTCTACACACCTCAGATTTGTTTTTCCTTCATCACACTTACATGTAACAACGGGATGGCCACCTTTCCCAGGAAGTCAGCGCTCCGGTCTCTGTCCTCGTCAAACACCGTCACCTCCAACACCGAGTGGATGTCTTTAACGTTACTGAGGAAACAGAAAGAGTGACACGGAGGAGGAGGAATAACGTGTCTATGTTTGAAGCTATTCTGGAGTTTTGTTTTGTTTTTAAGTACTCCCCAACACTGCGAATCAGAAGCACACCCATTTAAAACAAATATACAACTTTAAAATAAGCATTTCATTAAGTGATATAAAGCATTAAAGGTCCCATGGCATGAAAATGTCACTTTATGAGGTTTTTTAACATTAATATGAGTCCCCCCAGTCTGCCTATGGCCCCCCAGTGGCTAGAAATGGTGATAGGGACCACTAAGGTCTATATAAAGAGACTTCAGATACAGTATTAGGGGACCACTAAGGTCTATATAAAAGAGACTTCAGATACAGTATTAGGGGACCACTAAGGTCTATATAAAGAGACTTCAGATACAGTATTAGGGACCACTAAGGTCTATATAAAGAGACTTCAGATACAGTATTAGGGACCACTAAGGTCTATATAAAAGAGACTTCAGATACAGTATTAGGGACCACTAAGGTCTATATAAAGAGACTTCAGATACAGTATTAGGGACCACTAAGGTCTATATAAAAGAGACTTCAGATACAGTATTAGGGGACCACTAAGGTCTATATAAAAGAGACTTCAGATACAGTATTAGGGACCACTAAGGTCTATATAAAAGAGACTTCAGATACAGGATTAGGGACCACTAAGGTCTATATAAAAGAGACTTCAGATACAGTATTAGGGACCACTAAGGTCTATATAAAAGAGACTTCAGATACAGTATTAGGGGACCACTAAGGTCTATATAAAAGAGACTTCAGATACAGTATTAGGGGACCACTAAGGTCTATATAAAAGAGACTTCAGATACAGTATTAGGGGACCACTAAGGTCTATATAAAAGAGACTTCAGATACAGTATTAGGGGACCACTAAGGTCTATATAAAAGAGACTTCAGATACAGTATTAGGGACCACTAAGGTCTATATAAAAGAGACTTCAGATACAGTATTAGGGGACCACTAAGCATCCAAAGAGCACCACGTCATGGGACCTTTAATAATATTAATAATAATATTAATAATAATAATAAGTGAGAGAGACACTGAGCTCAACCTCTGGAACAAAGCCCAGAAGAAGACATAGTATTTCTGTTTTCATGAAGAGAAAGAACCAGATAAACGTGGACAGACGGTCACTCACAAGGTGAAGACTTTGTTCCACTCGGGGTTCAGGTTCTTGTAAACCGTGTGAGTCTGTAGCCGGTCGTTATTCAGCTCCAACACACAGAACGGATCACTCTTCCCTACGAAAACATTCACCGGACGTCACACAGCTGCCGTACAGTGGACCGCTGCAGGTCCGGTCTACAGGACAGGATGTGTGATGAGAAGAGTTATGATTACCGGTGACGTCTGCAGCCATGAGTCCTTCGGCTCTCATCACCTTCACCTGCACGATGCCCACGTCCTTCCAGTTAGAGAACGACTGCATCACGCCCTGGAGGAATCAAACAGGAAGTCACCTTCACGCTGCGCGTATCTCAGTGGGTATTCATTAGGATCCAGCCGGTGTTTTACAGTATTCAGTCCCTCCAGAACAACGTGATGATGCAATCGCAGAATTCAATGCATAATCAGCCAAAGCATTTTTTCAAATACGCCGCACGTTTGCTGCATAAATCGCAGATTTTTGTGCACAAAATAATGCGGGGCTTGCATGGTTTCACAATCCCGCATTTTCATTAAAAAGTCCCATATATCTCAGCAGAAAGTTGAAAAATGTCCCCCGTTTTCCCCTGTTGCAATGGGAACGTTATGAAGCGACGACAAGACAAACGCAGTCTCTTTGTCATCAAACCGCAGTTTTTGCAAATTCCCGCAATTTCATTTTTTTAAGAAAACAAGCCGCATAATCGAGGATTTTTGCAACAATCACAAAAAAAAGTCTGGATTTTGTCTGGAAGGACTGAGTGTTAGTGAGATGTCATCAGTAGCATTAGCGTAATAAATACATATATAAATGATCTATTGATGTTTTAAGTTAATTTAATGGTGTAAAACTATCGTGTGACTTCTTAATTTTCTAACAGTATATATGGGGTTTTAACTCGTTACTTCAGCTTTTACTTTACAAGAGCCCGGCTAAAGTACCGACATCGCCCATAAATCAGCCGTGCGCTACTATTGGCCGTAACCGGACACACCGCTACAGACCGTTAAGTTAAAGAAAGTCCCATCAACGCTGTCTAAACTACCGGATCTTACTCCTGTCCTTTCCGATAAAATACCATGCTTCAACAGCTCTGAATTAGGGTCTGGGTCTGGTCCTGGGCCTGGGCCTGGGTCTGGGTCTGGGTCTGACCGAGGTTTCTTCCTAAAAGGAAGTTTTTCCTCTCCACTGTGGCCCTGTTGCTTGCTCTGGAGGAAACTACTAGACCTGTTGGGTCCTTGTAAATTCTGGAGTGTGGTCTAGACCTGCTCTATCTGTAAAGTGTCTCCAGATAACTCTTGTTATGAATTGATACTATAATTAAAATAAAATAAAATTGAATTGAATTGAATTATGCAATAGGAGCTCCTTAATGTCCAGTTCAGTAAAAATATAAACTTTTTAGGAGGAAAGTCCATCGCCCGAGCGTTCTTACGTCTTTTTCCACTTTCATATACTACTGAGACATCTAAATGTCCATGTGCATATAGGTCCTTTCATACGTAGATCGTTGGATGGGTATACATCAACTCGGTTAACACTTTGGTGATGATCGGAAATGTAAAATACTGCGAAAAGACCAGAAAGTGCGTCAGGCTGAAGGTGTCCGGATATGGCCGATAGCGGCGAGTGGTGTACGTGATGTTAACATTGACGTTAAGAACGCTGCTCACGTATCGCCGGAGTATCTCCCGGCGCTCCTGCGGGTCGTCCAGCGGCGTGACGGACAGGTCGGCGATGGAGACGTGGGCCGAGGCGGTGAGCGTGACCAGCAGCACCACGGAGCCCCGGGACTCCTCCAGGGCCAGCTCCAGGTGGTGAGTTCGCTCCTTGGACAGGGTGGAGAGGTCCAACTGGCAGCTGGACAGCAAACACGCAACCATGTTATCAAGCATGTTATCAAGCATGTTATCAACGGTGTTATCAAGCATGTTATCAAGCATGTTATCAAGCATGTTATCAACAACGTTATCAAGCATGTTATCAAGCATGTTATCAACCATGCTATCAACCATGTTATCAACCATGTTATCAACCATGTTATCAAGCATGTTATCAAGCATGTTATCAACCATGTTATCAACGATGTTATCAAGCATGTTATCAAGCATGTTATCAAGCATGTTATCAAGCATGTTATCAACCATGTTATCAACCATGTTATCAAGCATGTTATCAACCATGTTATCAACCATGTTATCAACCGTGTTATCAACCGTGTTATCAACCGTGTTATCAACCATGTTATCAACCATGTTATCAACCATGTTATCAACCATGTTATCAACAACGTTATCAACCATGTTATCAACCATGTTATCAACCATGTTATCAACCACGTTATCAATGATGTTATCAACCATGTTATCAACCATGTTATCAAGCATGTTATCAACGGTGTTATCAACCATGTTATCAACAACGTTATCAACCATGTTACCAAGCATGTTACCAACCATGTTACCAACCATGTTATCAACCATGTTACCAACCATGTTATCAACCATGTTATCAAGCATGTTATCAACCATGTTACCAACCATGTTACCAACCATGTTATCAACCATGTTACCAACCATGTTATCAACCATGTTACCAACCATGTTACCAACCATGTTATCAACCATGTTACCAACCATGTTATCAACCATGTTACCAACCATGTTATCAACAACGTTATCAACCATGTTACCAACCATGTTATCAACCATGTTATCAAGCATGTTATCAACCATGTTACCAACCATGTTATCAACCATGTTACCAACCATGTTATCAACCATGTTACCAACCATGTTATCAACCATGTTACCAACCATGTTACCAACCATGTTACCAACCATGTTATCAACCATGTTATCAACCATGTTATCAACCATGTTACCAACCATGTTATCAACCATGTTACCAACCATGTTATCAACCATGTTATCAACCATGTTACCAACCATGTTACCAACCATGTTATCAACCATGTTATCAACCATGTTACCAACCATGTTATCAACCATGTTATCAACCATGTTACCAACCATGTTATCAACCATGTTATCAACCATGTTACCAACCATGTTACCAACCATGTTATCAACCATGTTATCAAACTGACCCGTTTACAAAACAATTATATATCAGAACTATGACCAAAGAACGCTGAAAAAAGTGAAAAATGTTGTAAAAAAAAAAGCTTAAAAAACGCAGAAAAAATTCTATTTTTTATAAACGCTGAAAAAAGTGACCAAACAAAATGGGAAACAATCGCCAAAGGTGACAAAAAACCTGTTAAAAAGAAGTGACGAAAAAAGTTGGTAAATGTGAGAAAAACACTTGTTAAAAAAACACAACAAAAACATAATTAAAGTGACAAAAAAAATCTACATAAACGTTGAGAAAAGTGTCGGTTTACAGCTCTTATAATTTTACAACTAAACGCAGGTAAACACAGAAATGCGCTGACTGACCGTCCGATGAAGTCGTCCCTCCTCCCCGTGTCTTTGTCCCAGACCGTGATCTCCAACACCCCCCCCGTCTCTTCATACAGGTGGAGGTCAAACTGCTCCCTCCACTGGGGACTCAGGGTTTTTGGCACCGTCTACACACACACACACACACACACACACACACATATAGCCGCAAAGACACACACACACACACACACACGAACACACACACACATATAGCCACAAAGACACACACACACACACACACATAGCCACAAAGACACACACACACACACATATAGCCACAAACATAGTCACAAAGACACGCACACACAAACAGACACACACACACACACACACACACACACACACACACATAGCCACAAACAGTCACAAAGACACACACACACAGACACACACACACACAGACATATAGCCACACAGCCACAAAGACACACACACACACACATGCATAGCCACAAAGACACACACACACACACATACATAAAGCCACAAAGACACACACACACACGCACAAAGCCACAAAGACACACACAGACACAGACACAAAGACACATACACAAACACACACACATAGCCACAAAGACACACACACACACACACACAGCCACACACACACACACAGCCACACACATACACACACATAATGAGAAACAGGTTTTTAATTTGATGAAGAGCATCTCCTGAGCCGCGGCTGATCAGAGGTCAGTGTAGGCGCTGATCAGAGGTCAGTGTAGGCGGCTGATCAGAGGTCAGTGTAGGTGGCTGATCAGAGGTCAGTGTAGGCGGCTGATCAGAGGTCAGTGTAGGTGGCTGATCAGAGGTCAGTGTAGGTGGCTGATCAGAGGTCAGTGTAGGCGGCTGATCAGAGGTCAGTGTAGGTGGCTGATCAGAGGTCAGTGTAGGCGGCTGATCAGAGGTCAGTGTAGGCGGCTGATCAGAGGTCAGTGTAGGCGGCTGATCAGAGGTCAGTGTAGACGGCTGATCAGAGGTCAGTGTAGGCGGCTGATCAGAGGTCAGTGTAGGTGGCTGATCAGAGGTCAGTGTAGGCGGCTGATCAGAGGTCAGTGTAGGCGGCTGATCAGAGGTCAGTGTAGGCGGCTGATCAGAGGTCAGTGTAGGCGGCTGATCAGAGGTCAGTGTAGGCGCTGATCAGAGGTCAGTGTAGGCGGCTGATCAGAGGTCAGTGTAGGCGCTGATCAGAGGTCAGTGTAGGCGCTGATCAGAGGTCAGTGTAGGCGGCTGATCAGAGGTCAGTGTAGGCGGCTGATCAGAGGTCAGCGTACCTTGCTCTTGTATTTCTGGGGTCCCAGTCTGAACTTGACGTAGGGGTCGCTCAGACCGTTGGGGTCCATGGGGATCAGGTTCCGGCCTTCGATCAGCGCGATGCTGACGATCCCTCGCCACAGCTGAGATTTTCGATGCAGCTCAGAGAGACGCACTGACTGCTGCTGCTGCACACACACACACACACACACACACACAGACACACACACACACACACACACGCACACACAGAACTTTATTTATTATGTCAGTTAAATGAAAGGACAGCACGCAGGGTTCTCCATGTTTGATTTGATCCTGGATTTCACTTTCTCTGAAGCTGTGGTCAGATTCAGTGTTTCCTCTATGTTGATGTGTTGACATGTTGACATGTTGATGTGTTGACGTGTTGATATGTTGATGTGTTGACGTGTTGATGTGTTGATGTGTTGACGTGTTGATGTGTTGATGTGTTGACGTGTTGATATGTTGATGTGTTGACGTGTTGATGTGTTGATGTGTTGATGTGTTGACGTGTTGATGTGTTGATGTGTTGACGTGTTGATATGTTGATGTGTTGACGTGTTGATGTGTTGATGTGTTGACGTGTTGGTGGCGGACCGCCACGGTTAAATTTCTGCCGCCATGGAATCAGAAAATCAGAAATAGGGCAGACGCACAACAGGGTTTTCTTCTATGTACACCGTGCACCACCATTAATAAACAAATTCAAATTTAAATTAACTTTTAAGTAAATTAAACAGAAACGAAAGCCGCGACATGACATCCGCATTCACACGGGCCCCGTGACATATGACCGCTACAGTTTGTTGGAAATTAGCCTCGTGGACCATGAATTAGATGAATCTACTGTTTATCAGATCCCAGCTGAGACAGGAAGCTAACGTTAGGGAACGCTACGGTCCCCCCCCCCCCACCTGCAGGAGACGCTGTATAACGCTACTGTTCTAAAACCGTTGTCCAGGTTAGCGGGGGTGCATAACGCTCAAAACCAACATGAAAGATGTCGTTAGTAATGTTCAATGACAGCAACGTTGTTCATATTTCTAAAAAGAAAAACTACACACTGTTTTCAGGTAACATTACCCCCATTACCCCCCACCCCCGAGATTGCTGTTGTCAGTCGTTTATCATACAGGGGGGAACAGGGCATTAGATGGAGACTACTTTTATCGTCAGAATAATCCCCATTCGGTGCTCTACAGACTTTTCCTTTTGGTAGCAAAACTTCATGTAAGATGAACAAATCGTCTGAAGTTAGCTGGTTAGTATATATTATAATGCATATCGTATATTTGAAGGTATAATATGTAGGGACCAGACATCCAGAGCCTGATTACATCATGCTTATGGAGGGATTGGCTAATAACAGTTTGAAGAACAGGGCCCTGGGAACAGCCGGTGGATGGAAGAGACGGCAGCAACACACAGCAACACGCAACATTTAAGAAGCTCAAAAGACAAAATGTCTGACTTCTATTTGAACTCTATGCTGTGAAAGATCTTCGACACAAGACAGATACAAGTCACACGGGGCCCTGATGGTAAAATGAGCAAAAACAGTTATGGTTGAAACAGATTGAAGCTGATTGAGAGCGATGAGCGAGGAGGTTTCAGGACAGTTAATGGAAAACAGCGACGGCACACACAGATGATGATGATGATGATGATGAGGGCGAGTTACCTTTGTGGATCGTTTCCAGGACCTCCTGAGCAGCATGGTCTGAATATACATCAAAATACATTATGTCATGACTTTTGCAGGTTGGGAGTACACTGTAATAACTAGAGAGCTGCACATATGTTTTAAAATCATAGAGCGTTAATATTAATGGAGAGAGCATGTGGGACGTCACCCATTGTTTTTGTGGAGATCTGCTATTATAGTTGTATTATAGTCAGATGTGATGATTTTAGACAATGGGGGAGGAGCTGCTTACACACTTTCACTGTCAATCACATCATAACCACGCTCTAAACCCCCCCCCCCCATCGCTGATTTTAAAATCAAAAAGACCATAATTCAAAAAAGGATCATTCTGTTTTGCAGAAGACTTAAAACTGGAAACTGAGACCATTATGAAAATGTTGACTGAGGTAATAAATCAAGAGAGAAGTGGGTCACTTTCTCACAGATTTCTACAGAAACCGTCCTGCTTTTGCACCCCCCCCCCCCCCCCCCCGCTGGAACTCAGACAGAAAACAGGTTTAAGGTACTTCTGCATTTGCAGTAACCGGATGCTTAGTCCATTATTATTAACGGTCTATGGTCCAGATCTAAATGAGATGCACATCAGGATCAGCACCGCCACCAGGGGGAGCTACAGGACCGGTTTAACTACAAGGAGGATCTGATGGAGGGGAGGGGTACTGCAACTTTAATTAGGCTCCATGAATACAGCTTCTCAAAATAGAAAGAATGGGCTGAATATTCATATGTACGGCTTCATCAGTTTTAAGGACACTTTGATCTTTCCAAGCTCTCGGTCTTCAGTTTTTGCTCTCACTGTTGATTTTCCTTCTCTCTCTCTTTCTCTCTCTCTCTCTCTCTCTCTCTCTCTCTCTCTCTCTTTCTTTTTGTTGTCTGTCTCTTTCTCTCAGACTGGAGCTGCAGCACAGACTGATGATTCATTTATATGCTGAATAAAACACGGATGAGACGTCTTAGTGCTGAGAACATATCTTCTGAACTGTAACTGTGTGAAAAAAGGAAACTAAAGTATGGCAGCAAAGAAGGATTTAACTCCATGTTTACATTTGAAAACCAATGGAAACTGTAATTGGGAAATTACTAAATCTATATCAGTTTAAGTTAGAGCATTTTCAGCGCTTCACCTTGCTGTCGGACGGCCCTTTACGACGGGAACTGAAGTCGTTATCTCCGCTCTTTCCAAAATAAAGGCTCTCTTCAAAATAAAGGCTCTCTTCAAAATAAAGGGTGACGAGGTTTTTTTCCAGCAGAAACGGGACAGAGACGAAATAGAGCATATAGAAATAAACGAGAGCGAGGGAATATTGATTAATCTAGTTCAAAGCCACCAAACTCCTTTGACAAAAACAGTCATTTTAAGTCGCAGAACACGGGAGTTGCTGCTCTACTGCTGCCTCCATCGGTTAGTTAGTTTGCCAGCGACTCCCGTGTTCCGCGAGGTACCATTCCTGTTTTTTATAAAGTCTGTTGTGATGTCCTGAGAGTTCGTTACACACACTTCACGTTCGTCGTATGTTATGTGTTCTTGTGCATCACTTTCCAAACTCTTACTGTAACGAAACGTGTAACTACGGTAAAAAGTACTAACTACCAGACTAAATCATATCACTAAAGATCTAATTTGTTCTCTACAGCGTCTGATAAACAGGACGAAGCTTCTCACTAAACTAGAAGTAGGAAGAGGGTTGAATCAGGGCCAAGCTGTAGGAGCCTAATCACCTCTACACTCACTTTATTCACGTACGGCTTCCACCGATACTTCATAACCTGTCCCTGCTGTGGGAAACAAACGCAGCACAAACACTCATCATTAGGAGGTCACTGTCATCGTGTGATCCAGTAGTCTGGCAATCACCAGACCAAGCTCAGTCTTTAAAGACTGAACGTTGTTCTGGGGAGTCTTCTCTGTAGTTTCCACTGCACAAGAGGCGTGATCAATGCGTATAGTTCAAATGACTCTGCATGCAATTGGACAGTCCTTCAACCAATCAGGTGACGTACAGCTGAGCTCCGTTGTTTTGGCCACCAGCCGGGCTGGCTGGTAAATTAGGCTTTTACCGAAGCCGGTTGATAGCGAGGCAAACACGTCCTTCTTTTGTAGGAATTGTTCCAGAGAAAACTCGCCTTTGAAATGTTTTAAAGCAGCAGCGACAGCGGCATCAACGGGTCGCTGCACCGAAGGGTGGCCGCCGTGTTGACCGTAAACAAAAAGCTGCCTGTTGTCGCGTCTCTATCGGCATCGTGCTAACCCCGCCAATAGCAACTTTCTGATTGGTCCCCGCTGATTTGTAACGGAGGCAGGATAGAATAAAGGACAGGTTTCGAAATCAAATCTCCGGCAGATCGGGCTTGGTTTACCCCGTCTAGTAATCCAGTAGTGCTGAAACAATTCTTTAAATTAGTGCTCATATTCTGCTCATTTTCTTTGGGTTTTTTCACTTTGTAAACCTATAACATGCACAAAAAAGATAGATAACAGCAACGGAAAGGGAAAAAGCCAAAAAGCATAATATGAGCACTTTAAATAAAGGATTATTATTGTGATGCTTGACCTTTTAAAACAGAGTAGTGTCTACTTGCGGCCCGTCGTCACTGTGTATGTGTGACACTAGTTTTTTAGTTTTTACTTGTTTCGCTTGAACTACTTTAAAGTAAAATGTTTTACAAAAGGAAAAAAACATCATCACAAAACTGCAAAAACTCACTTTCCTTCCATCTAATACTACTAATAGTTGTAATCGTAGTATTTTATGAAGATGCTTGGTTTACAGTCGCACCCATTAAACAGGACAGATGAGCAGTGTGTCTACGTACGGTGGAGTCTCTCCGCTCCTCTATGGGACTGTCTTTAGGGGTCAGGGTGACGGCCAGATCCAGGGTGCCCAGGTCCTGATCCGGGTGCTGCGAGTCCTTCAGCACCAGAGTTACAGGTATCGTCCTGTAACACACACACACACACACACACACACACACACACACACACACACACACACACACACACACACACACACACACAGGACAGGTGTGAATGCTGCGCATACTGCTGCACTCTCAACTCTACTCACGGCCATTTAAAAAAAAGCAGTGGGGAACCGTCAGGACCCCCCAAGAAATTCTAAAAAAAAATTGTTTTAAAAGTCATCACTCGTAAACGTTTTTTATGAACTCATAATTTGACAATCAACATCTAAACAAAACATTTTTGAGGATATAAACTAGGTGTGGGGCCTTTAAATAGTTACCATTTGAATATGTGAGACCTTTATACAAAGGGAGAAAAAGATGTGAAGCAACTTAGAACACAGGAATTTCAGCTTGCAGAGTGAAATTGAGAGTAAGATCAGAATCAGAATCAGCTTGATTCGCCAGGTATGAGGACACATCCGAGGAATTTGACTCAGGTTGGAGCAAGCCTCCGGAGATAAGAAACTTGGGTGGAGGTTGCAACCGTGACGGTGTGTAGAAAACATTCTGCTTTGCACAACACACTGCTTGTTGAATTTTAAACACATGAAAGAAAATCATTTCCTACATTCTTTTATTAAATAAAGTGAACACGGGTTAGAATATAAACGGCAGCACTTAAAAAGAAGGACAGGCACATTTTAAAGTGCAGCTTTCTACTAATTTTTACTTTCATCTAACATAAAAAAAACTCAGTGTTGTTTTGAGATGTGTTTCTTGCGCAAGTTTATATTGCGATAACGATAAAAAAATGATATATTGTATTAAATATTCAAAGCTGACTATTCAGTTTTCAGACTATCAGAATTCAAGTCGGCAGTTTTTAAATGAGAAATGATCTCTGTTGGAAACAAGTGGAGCTGTGTTCCTCATCAAAAACTCTTTCTTTTTACTTTTACTACAAACTGCAGCTGCTCTTACAAAGTCCATCTTGCTGCCTGCAGTCCAGTCTGCAGACAGTCGGGACATCAGACTCTGAGATACTCTCAAAGCGCTCCTCTTCCAGGAATGAAGCAGATCTTGATGACCCCCCCCTCCTCTTCCTGCTCTCACACACAGCCAGCTCCACTCTGAGCACACCTTTCCTTGTTCCCTCCCCTTCAGAGCTACAGTTTGCGGATGGGTGGAGCAGCATGCTGGGGAGGTACAACAGCGTATCACATGATGTTTTTACATCAGAGCTCAGACTAGTTTCACTTCTCAGGAAGTGAGACTCAGACAGTCGTTGTCACTGAGCGAGAGGTGAGATGGCGCAGAGAGGAGTTCAGCTGGACCGGGAAACCTTCTCTTGTTCCATCTGTCTGGATCTACTGAAGGATCCGGTGACTACTCCCTGTGGACACAACTACTGCATGAACTGTATTAAAAGCCACTGGGATGGAGAGGATGGTAAGTACAGCTACAGCTGTCCTCAGTGCAGGAAGACGTTCACACCGAGGCCTGTCCTGCTGAAAAACACCATGTTAGCAGATTTAGTGGAGGAGCTGAAGAAGACTGGACTCCAAGCTGCTCCTGCTGATCACTGCTATGCTGGAGCTGAAGATGTGGCCTGTGATGTCTGCACCGGGAGGAAACTCAAAGCCATCAAGTCCTGTCTCTTCTGTCTGATCTCTTATTGTGAGAAACACCTTCAGCCTCATTTTGAATCTCCTGCTTTCGAGAAACACAAGCTGGTGGAGCCGTCCAAGAAGCTCCAGGAGAACATCTGCTCTCGTCATGATGAGGTGATGAAGATGTTCTGCCGTACTGATCAGCAGCTTATCTGTTATCTCTGCTCTGTGGATGAACATAAAGGCCACGACACAGTCTCAGCTGCAGCAGAGAGAGCTGAGAGGCAGAGAGAGCTCGAGGGGAGTCGACTCAACATCCAGCAGAGAATCCAGGACAGAGAGAAAGATGTGAAGCTGCTTCAACAGCAGGCGGAGGCCATCAATCTCTCTGCTGATGAAGCAGTGGAGCACAGCGAGAAGATCTTCACTGAGCTGATCCGTCTCCTGGAGAAAAGAAGCTCTGATGTGAAGCAGCAGGTCAGATCCCAGCAGGAAAGGGAAGTGAGTCGAGTCCGAGAGCTTCAGGAGAAGCTGGAGCAGGAGATCACTGAGCTGAAGAGGAAAGACGCTGAGCTGAAGAAGCTCTCACACACAGAGGACCACAACCAGTTTCTACACAACTACCCCTCACTGGCACCACTCAGCCAATCAGCATCCAGCATCCAGATCCGTCCTCTGAGCGGCTTTGAGGATGTGACAGCGGCCGTGTCAGAGCTCAGAGATCAACTACAGGACGTCCTGAGAGAGAAGAGGACAACCGTCTCACTGACAGGGACTGAAGTGGACGTTTTACTGCCTCAACCAGAGCCCAAGACCAGAGCTGGATTCTTACAATATTCACGTGAAATCACACTGGATCCAAACACAGCACACACACGGCTGTTATTATCTGAGGGGAACAGGAAAGCAACAGTAATGAGACAACATCAGTCTTATTCTAGACACCGAGACAGATTCACTTACTGGTATCAGGTCCTGAGTAGAGAGAGTCTGACTGGACGTTGTTACTGGGAGGTGGAGATGAGAGGAGACGTTTTTGTAGCAGTCGCATACAAGAATATCAGTAGAGCGGGGGGGTCGGATGAATGTAGATTTGGACGAAATGCCAAATCTTGGGCGTTAGATTGTAACAACCACAGTTATACAGTTTGGTCCAACAATGTCCAAACTCCCGTCTCAGATCCTGGGTCCTCCAGAGTAGGAGTGTACCTGGATCACAGTGCAGGTATTCTGTCCTTCTACAGCGTCTCTGAAACCATGACTCTCCTCCACAGAGTCCAGACCACTTTCACTCAGCCCCTCTATGCTGGACTTGGGGTTGTAGACTCTGCTGAGTTGTGTAAAGTGAAAGACAGAAGTCATTTAAGGGTTAAATTCTGAGTTTTAACTCTTCGTCTTATTTAGTCTCCATGTTTGTTGCTGACAGCTGATTGTTGTCATTCTATTTTTTATGTTTTTCATGTGTTTCACGTTTTTATTGCTTTTTATTTTTTGCTTTTATCAACATTTATTGAGGTTTTAGAAGTGATGAGATGTTTCTGTTTGTTGAGAAATCATTCGGGGAGCCCCAGAAGCTCAAAATGAGCTTAGATGAGATCTGTTATTTTACCTTTGATTTGTTATAAAAGATCTTTCCTGAGATGATCTGTAGATATCAGCTGCTGGTTGTTATTCATGTATTTCTACACGTTATGTATCTGGGGGACAGGAAGACGTCTGGTACATAGAGGCGTCTTGTAATCCCATGTGGGACGGGCCAAATAGAATCAGATAGTTTCTCTTCCACTGCATGGCTCTGAAGAGAGAAAGCTCCAGACCTCCTTCATCCTGCACACGCTGTCCTCTTCGTGGACATTTGTAAAGAAATCTAGATTTACATGTATTAGTTGGGTGGACCAGGTGTTGTTATCGTAATCATAATCAATGAGTCATTCTCCTCTCTACATAGCTTTTCACCCAAGCATGCTTTACCAGGGGAGCCGACCTGCCCGAGTGGAACATACGCTGCAGGCTACGCTCGCCATTCTTGGGAAAGAAAATAAAAGAAAAACTAAAGTAAGAATCATTTGGTCAATCACAACATTAGAATCTGATAAAAGCCAGTAAGAATAAAACAAGCCATCTGTGTGTATATATATATACACATATATTACATATAGCCATCTGTATATATATTTATATATTATATATAACCATCTGTATATATATTCAAATATTATATCTAGACATCTGTATATATATTCATATATTATATCTAGACATCTGTATATATATTCATATATTATATCTAGACATCTGTATATATATTCATATATTATATCTAGCATCTGTATATATATCATATATTTATCTAGACATCTGTATATATATTCATATATTATATCTAGACATCTGTATATATATTCATATATTATATCTAGACATCTGTATACATATTTATATATTATATATAACCATCTGTATACATATTTATATGTTATGTATAGCCATCTGTATATATATACATATATTATATATAGCCATCTGTATATATATTCATAGTACATATTCACCTGTAAACTCTGTTATAGTAACAACCATCTGTATATATTATGTTCATTGTTCATAACTGTAAAAATTCTATTTATATTAATATCCACCTGTATATTATATTCAGTACATATCCAGCTGTAAATCTTGTTCACAATACTAGTTATCTATATTTTATATTCATAGGACAAATCTATCTGTAAACTTCTGTTTATAATAGTATTCATCTCTTTATTTATTCAGTACATATCCATGTCCTGCACTTATGGAACCAGTGTATATCCTGCACCTGCTGCTATTGCACTTCTGGTTAGACCCAAACTGCATTTTGTTGCCTTGTACCTGTGTAATGACAATAAAGTTGAATCTAATCTAATCTAATTTAATCTAATCTAATCTAATCTCTTGAAAGTGCTCTAATGATGAGATGGTTGCAGTTGACCCAGCTGACCACTAGAGGTCGGTATAAACATTAACACAGTTCTGTCTGTTTTTCCATTGATGGCACAGATTGTTCATGACTCAAAAAAATAAATACATTTTCTACATGTTTTTAGAAATAAAATGTAGTATAACCCAGGCTCTGAGTGATATATGAGCGGTGTGTAAGAAGCTTTAGAATATAGAGAGGAATGGAAGAGGAGTGTTTGGTGCAGGGTTGTCGATCCCATTATAAAGCTTTTTAGGATCCAGTGATTGTAGTTGGTCTCCAGTGGACTTCTTCAAGCTTTTGAGTAGTATATGTATTATCTGCTCTAGTTTTCTACGGTTTTAGACGGGGCGTTTCTAGGACTTGAGTAGATTTGGGGCTTAGCACAGACCCATTTAACCATTGTGTTGTCTTCACCTTCGGGACCCTCTCATATCCCTCAGGTTAAACTGACACGGGACTTATTTGGGGTTTTAAAAACAATTCTGAAATTAAATTATACTTCATAATCGACTAACAAATATTGTCTTTATCTGTATTTCAAACAGCTGAGATAACATATATGTTTGAGGTATCAAAAATAACACCAAGAATTTTAATAGTGGATCGATTTTGGGAGGCTAAAGGGCCCAAAATGCCAAAAGGGTCCCCCAGTGCGTCCAAACGTCAAAACGTGATGATTTCTGTTTTATTTTCGTTCAGAGTGAGGAAGTTTAACTCCATCCAGGTTTTTGCCTCCTTTAATCAGATTAACAACGACTGCACAGACTCTTTGGTTATAGATTTCATAGGCAAGTAGAGTTGGACATCATCAGCAAAACAATGATAGGAGATGTTATGTTTCTGAAAAATGGAACCCAGTGGCAGCATATACAGTGAAAAGAGGATAGGGCCCAGAATAGAGCCTTGAGGGACCCCGCAGGTAAGAGGAGCAGCTGACGAAGAGTGTTCAGCTAAATGAACAGAGAAGCTCCTATCAGTAAAGTATGACTGGAACCATTTCAAGACAATACCTTTGATACCAACACAGTGTTCAAGGCGAGATAAAAGGATTTTGTGATCCACAATATCAAAAGGCGGCAGTCAGGTCTAGAAGCACCAGCACAGCAGAGTTACCTGAATCCACCGTTAGAAGGAGATCAATAAAAACCCTTAAAAGTGCTGTTTCTGTACTATGCTGTGGTTTTAAGCCAGATTAGAACTTCTCCTGGATGCCATGGTTATTGAGGAATGTTTGTAACTGGTTCAAGACTAGTTTCTCCAGCACTTTCGAGAGAAAAGGTAGTTTGGAAATAGCCCTGAAGTTAAAGAGAACGTCAGGATCCAGATCAGATTTTTTGATAAAAAAGGGGGTCTTAAAGGGGCTGCCCACATGGCTACCTGTCTTAAAGGGGCTGTCCACATGGCTACCTATCTTAAAGGGGCTGTCCACATGGCTACCTATCTTAAAGGGGAAGGGTCGGCTGGTAATAATCATGTAAAAGGAGAACGGTGGTAGTTTACTTTTCTATCAAGCAGCAAAACAGGTTTTAGCGTCCACATCGTAACGTTCTGTGATGTGACTATCGCGCATGCGCATATCGCGATGTCGATGCTAAAACACAATATCGTTCAGCCCTACTTGCAATAATAATAAAGTCCTACATTTCTGCTGCTTCAGTAATTTGCTAAAAACTTTCTACATTCTTTTATTGAATAAAGTGAACGCGGGTTAGAATATAAACGGCAGCACTTAAAAAGAATGACAGTCACATTTTAAAGTGCAGTTTTCTACAGATTTTTACTTTCATCTAACACAAAAAAACTCGGAGAGTCTTTCGCGATGTGTCGCAGCCTTTTGAGATGTGTTTATTGCGCAAGTTGATATTACGATAACGATAAAAAAACATATATTGTATCAAATATTCAAAGCTGACTATTCAGTTTTCAGACTATCAAATTCAAGTCAGTCTTATCACAAACTCTTTCTTTTTACTTTTACTACAAACTGCAGCTGCTCTTACAAAGTCCATCCTGCTGCCTGCAGTCCAGTCTGCAGACAGTCGGGACATCAGACTCTGGGACAACATCACACCTTGAACTTTGAGCCTCAGAACTTGATGACCCCCCCCTGCTCTCACACACAGCCAGCTCCACTCTGAGCACACATGTCCTGTTCCCTCCCCTTCAGAGCTCCAGTTTGCAGATGGGTGGAGCAGCATGCTGGGGAGGTACAACAGCGTATCACATGATGTTTTTACTCAGAGCTCAGACTAGTTTCACTTCTCAGGAAGTGAGACTCAGACAGTCGTTGTCACTGAGCGAGAGGTGAGATGGCGCAGAGAGGAGTTCAGCTGGACCGGGAAACCTCTCTTGTTCCATCTGTCTGGATCTACTGAAGGATCCGGTGACTACTCCCTGTGGACACAGCTACTGCATGAACTGTATTAAAAGCCACTGGGATGGAGAGGATGGTAAGTACAGCTACAGCTGTCCTCAGTGCAGGAAGACGTTCACACCGAGGCCTGTCCTGCTGAAAAAACCCCATGTTAGCAGATTTAGTGGAGGAGCTGGAGAAGACTGGACTCCAAGATGCCTCCTGCTGATCACTGCTATGCTGGAGCTGAAGATGTGGCCTGTGATGTCTGCACCGGGAGGAAACTCAAAGCCATCAAGTCCTGTCTGCAATGTCTGGCTTCATACTGTGAGAAACACCTTCAGCTTCATTATGAATCAGAGACATTCAAGAAACACAAGCTGGTGGAGCCGTCCAAGAAGCTCCAGGAGAACGTCTGCTCTCGTCATGATGAGGTGATGAAGATGTTCTGCCCGTACTGATCAGCAGCTTATCTGTTATCTCTGCTCTGTGGAGGAACATAAAGGCCACGACACAGTCTCAGCTGCAGCAGAGAGCTGAGAGGCAGAGAGAGCTCGAGGGGAGTCGACTCAACATCCAGCAGAGAATCCAGGACAGAGAGAAAGATGTGAAGCTGCTTCAACAGCAGGCGGAGGCCATCAATCTCTCTCTTGTTGATGAAGTAGTGGAGCACAGCGAGAAGATCTTCACTGAGCTGATCCGTCTCCTGGAGAAAGAAGCTCTGATGTGAAGCAGCAGGTCAGATCCCAGCAGGAAAGGGAAGTGAGTCGAGTCCGAGAGCTTCAGGAGAAGCTGGAGCAGGAGATCACTGAGCTGAAGAGGAAAGACGCTGAGCTGAAGAAGCTCTCACACACAGAGGATCACAACCAGTTTCTACACAACTACCCCTCACTGGCACCACTCAGCCAATCAGCACCATCCCAGATCCGTCCTCTGAGCTGCTTTGAGGACGTGACAGCGGCCGTGTCAGAGCTCAGAGATCACTACAGGACGTCCTGAGAGAGAAGTGGACAACCGTCTCACTGACAGGGACTGAAGTGGACTTTTTCGGCCTCAACCAAGCCCAAGACCAGAGCTGGATTCTTACAATATTCACGTGAAATCACACTGGACCAACACAGCAAACACACAGCGTTATTATCTGAGGGGAACAGGAAAGCAACGTTAATGATACAACATCAGTCTTATTCTAGACACCCAGACAGATTCACTGACTGGTTTCAGGTCCTGAGTAGAGAGAGTCTGACTGGACGTGTTACTGGGAGGTGGAGAGGAGAGGGAGAGGAGGAGTTTATGTAGCAGTCGCATACAAGAATATCAGGAGAGCGGGGAGGTCAGATGAATGTAGATTGGACGAAATGCCAAATCTTGGGCGTTAGATTATAACAACAACAGTTATACATTTTGGTCCAACATTGTCCAAACTCCCGTCTCAGGTCCTGGGTCCTCCAGAGTAGGAGTGTACCTGGATCACAGTGCAGGTATCTGTCCTTTCTACAGCGTCTCTGAAAACCATGACTCTCCTCCACAGAGTCCAGACCACGTTCACTCATCAGCCCCTCTATGCTGGACTAAGGTTTTGTTGGTTTGGATCCTCTGCTGAGTTGTGTAAAGTGAAGTAGACAGAAGTCATTTAAGGGTTAAATCTGAGTTTTAACTCTTCGTCTTATTTAGTCTCCATGTTTGTTGCTGACAGCTGATTGTTGTCATTCTATTTTTATGTTTTTCACGTGTCTCCACGTTTGTGTTGGTTTCTCTTATTTTTTTTGTCTTTTATAAACATTTTTTGACACTTTCTTTGACATTTCTTTTCTAAACATTTGTGTGAATTATTTTGACATTTATTTGCTTGTATTGAGGTTTTAGAAGTGATGAGATGTTATTGTTTGTTGAGAAAATCATTCGAGGAGCCCCAGAAGCTCAAAACGAGCTCAGATGAGATCTGTTATTTTACCTTTGATTTGTTAAAAAAGATCTTTCCTGAGATGATCTGTAGAGAGAAAGCACCAGACCTCCTCATCCTGCACACTTTGTCCTCTTCGTAGATAAAAAGAAATCTAGATTTACATGTATTAGTTGGGTGGACCAGGTGTTGTTATCATAATCATAGTCAATAAGTGATTCTTCTCGCCTACATAGCTGGGATTGTGGTTGTAACTACGTGACTGTGTGGATGAAACCACTGAACGAGAGTCTTTGAGCAGACTGTCCTGATGGGATGTGTGAACCAACTGCAGCTTTACCTGATGAATAAACTAACATGAGCAAAGTCTTTTCTTCCTGTCTTCATTCCAGGGTTTCACCCACAGCTGACGGAGGAAATGGGAAAGTGATATGAGAGTAGAACTGAAGCACCCATATAACATGGTTAGCACTACACACTTCATTTCCTGCATTCTGGTGAAGTTGTTTGCAGCTTTTACTTCCTTTTCTGAATCAAGTTATGCTGGAAATATATTTATGTAAAGGGAAACATAGAGGACAATCTAAATATAAATACAAATACAATACATAATGGAATATATTGCAGTAAGACTCTCTTTGTATTGCCTTCATCTATTTATTCTCCTTTGGATCAAACCTCCTTAAATCTGCACATGACAATTATTCACCTCAATGACCCCTGAATTCATTTTAATGAACTAATAAAGCCCCGGGACTGTAATATTTCAGATGTCCGAGCAAGATTTCTGCTCATGTCCTAAACTTTGTGCACATTCAAATATATCTCATGTGTGTTCTCTGAGATATACACAGAGCACAAACACGACACACCTGCCGCAGCATGCCCACATTAGGGCGCGCACATCACAAACCTGAAGCTGCTTCATCTCTGGTTTTACAGAGAGTGGGTCACACTAACAGGTCTGCTTCAGGGCTCCGTGTAAATGTGCTTTTCTAGTCTTAACAACTACTCAAAGCGCTTTTAAATCATCATTACATCACACACATTCATACACTGTGGCTGAGGCTGCCGTACAAGGTGCCACCTGCTCATCAGATACACACTCACTCACAATGGTGCAGCATTGGGGGCAACTCGGGGTTCAGTGTCTTGCCCAAGGACACTTCGATATGGGACTGCAGGGCCAGGGACTGAACCACCAACCTTTCAATTGGCAGGTAACCGCTCTACCAATGAGCCACAGCCGCCCCGTGTGTCTGAGTCTGACCCAGAGACTGGAAACGTTACGTCACAGGAACTTCAGACAAAGTCAGTAGTATTGTTCTCCTAAACTTTGTGTTGGATGCATCAATGTATTAGATCTGGCTTTAATGTTTCTGAATGACACCTTTCACAGAGTTCCTCACTCACAGACGGGTTCCAGGTGATAGCAACAGATACGGCACGTCGGTCAGACCCGTTCCACTCGCCTCGGACAATTAAACTGGACAAAGTCACAGTTCTACCACAAGTTCTAGCAGAATGAAATAAGGAAACTTATGATTTCAGGGGTGTACATTACTGCTATTGTCCGGTTTCATATTTGTCAGTCAACCTTTCAAAATACACTCAGGGTTAAACTCAAAACATTCGAGACTGAAGCCTCGGCAAAATCGGCTATAGACACAACAGAAAAAAATCAATTTCACACAATTATTATGGTTCAACTTTGCAATTGATCCGAGGTTCACATGCAATCCAAAACGCGAGTGTTGATTCGTACGGACCACGAATCAACTAGGGTCTGTTACACCACTATTACGTAAGGGAACGTCCCACTTTGGGCATCTTTAAGAGCCAAGGAAGGTTGTGGCTTGGAGCTAACCCAACGTGCAATCAGCTACTGTATGCTGTACTGAATTAGAGAGCAGAGCATGCTAATGAACTCTTGTGTCATAGACCGGCCACAGCCATGTAATGGAAATGGAAAAAGCATTTTTTGTTTCGTAAAAGGGAGGGACACCCGAATATGATCCGGCTGACTTACCTCTGCTGCTCGAGGGACTCGAGGTAGAGGTACGCAGAACCCATGAAGTCGTCTTGAAGGCCAAAGTCGTAGTCAAACACCTGCAGAAGAGGAACAACAACAGACTCTTCTTCATTTATTGTTCATGTGGAAAAGCTCTGAGCAGGATAGCACGTGTCTGTCTTACCTTCACATACAGCGGGTCACTCAGACAGTCCACTATTAAAGTCGTTTTCTCGTCCCACACCGGGTTCAGGTTTTTGTGGATGGTTTTGCTTCTGAACACCTCTTTTCCAGCGAGCTTAAACTTGACATACGGATCACTGCTGCCTAAAAAGAAAAAGAAAAGTTATCACAGATGCATAAACTGGGAGGAAATAGGGCAGAGGGGACCATAAATACATACATACACACACACCCACACACACACACACACACACACACACACACACACACACATACACACTTACTACATAACATACATACATACATACCATACACACACACATAAACACACACACACACACCATACACACACACATACAAACACACACAAACAAACACACACACACACACACACACACACACACTTACTTACATACATACACACCGGACCTGCACTTTTGACTATAATATTAATGATTAATTTACATACATACACACATACACACACACTTACTTACTTACACATACATAATACTACACACACACCCATAAACACACACACACACACACACACACACACACACAAACACACTTACACACACACACACACACACACACACTTACTTACATACATACACACCCGGACATGCACTTTTGACTATAATATTAATGATTAATGTCCTTTTACAGACAAATGGTCCTTATTATTGTTATTATTGTTATTATTATTACTGTTATTTTTGTTTTCTCTATACTGTCTTTTACTGCATTTCTTGCAAAAAACTGATGCTGGAATTTCCATTCCTCCTCGTGGGAGTCATCCCAAAAGGATCAATAAAGAGAAGTCTAAGTCTAAAAGCACCAAGAGAAGAAGAAGAGGAGTTGACAGATAAGACGTGACTCTACCTCCTCTGTCCCTGACGGCCAGATTGTGTCCTCTCCTCAGCTCGACCTCCAGCTTGTACATCCCCGAGCTGGGGGGGGCTCGCTCAGACGTGACCCCCGAGGAGCATGGAGCAGCCGTGCCCTGCCAGGAGAAAGGAAACCATTCATTACAAACTGCACGATCATCACAATCATCACAGCGAACGCCAAAACACTCAAAATAAACTCACCGACATCTTCACAAGAAATAAAAAGCTGCTGCGCCCACGCCCACGCCTGCACACGGCTAACAGCGACTCAAGTGTCTGATTCAGCTCGGCAACGTGTCCCGGGGGGGGTGACCACTAACAGGAAATTGCACGAGAGTAGCTTCCTCCCATCTGATCAGAGTGTTTGTTGAGCTGATATTTTTTTTTCCATTCTTGTATAACCCCTTACTTCCTCTGCAGCAGCATCTCCTCTGCTGCAGAAACTGAACATTTAAGGGCTGCAAAGATGAATCAATCAGTCGTAAACTATCGATTAATCGGTTTGAGTCATTTTGCAAGAGAATAGAGTAATTATTCTCTGATGTCAGCTTGTTAAATGGGAATATTTTCTAGTTTCTTCTCTCCTCTGTGACGGTAAACTAAGGGCTAGATTTATCAAACCGTTTGCGCCTGTTTTCAGGCGTTAATTATTTGCAAAGACTGGCTTAACCGATGAAGGCTATTTACAAACTTGGTAAAATCGCAGATTGGCTGCCACACGAGCGAGAAGAGACAAGTTGCGCTTTCAATATGTGTTCGCCAGAGGTCTTGGGGAAAGTGGGAGTTCCACCCAAAACCGTGGGAGGATGCTGGTAAAGTGCCCTAATTATATATACTCAGCGGTATTTACAAAGACTGCCAGTATGAGCGCGCCCCCATTCTGCGTGGGAAATTGATCCGCCTCTTAAAAGCAGGTGTAAACCAGGTAGCGGGTTCCCTGGCACACGTCCTCTGGTGAAATGGCAGCAGTGATCCGAGCAAGACGGAGACATAGGACACGGAGACGAGCTGAAAGGATTTTTGTTTCCTCGGATCAGGGAGGCTCCAAAATCATGGTTGCGGCTGTCGCCATTGTCCCTCTACACGCTACGTCCTGCTGGGCCTTGTAATGCAGCACAGTGCCCTGCTACGCCATGAACTACTACAAACTATTATTTTTTGGGACTGTTATTGGCCCTTCTCTTCATTCTAACCCCAACCGGCCCGTCAGACACCGCCTACCAAGAGCCTGGGTCTGGGTCTGGGCCTGGGTCTGGGTCTGGTCCTGGGTCTGGGTCTGGGTCTGTCCCAGGTTTCTTCCTAAAAGGAAGTTTTTCCTCTCCACTGTGGCCCTGTTGCTGCTCTGGAGGAAACTACTAGACCTGTTGGGTCCTTGTAAATTCTGGAGTGTGGTCTAGACCTGCTCTATCTGTAAAGGGTCTCCAGATAACTCTTGTTATGAATTGATACTATAATTAAAATTAAACTGAAAATTTAATTGAAAAGGATCACACCTGGAAAGGACCACTCATAAGTAAAAAAATTATACAAAGTCAGTCCGTAAACAATCCGTGGTCCCGACAAGCCCTGGTAAACACGAGGACACATGGACTTATCGGATGGACACATTTTCTACAGGTGAAAGAAAAAAGAAATGCACACAATGCATGTTCCCCGTCACATAAAAAAAGCTGCACATGAAGACCGTAGGGGGGACCATTACATCTTTCTCAGTGGCGTGAACACGAAATCATTAAGCGCTAAGCAGCCGTGCAGCATTACAGCTACTGGAAGACACACACACACACACACACACACAACAGCACCACACACACGACCACACACACACACACACACACACACACACATCCGGATCATTTCAAACAGTCCTAGCATCAGAATCAGACTCAGAAATACTTCATTGATCTCCGAAGGGAACTCTGTGTTGCAGTGCACAAATAGTAAATATAGTATAGTATAGTAGTAAAAAAAAGAGTAGAAATATAAATAAGAAATATAAGGAGTGTGGATAACTACGGATTTACATAGTTAAAGAATATTATGACACAGTATTTACCTAATTAACATAATTAAGGAGTTGCAATGGTGAAAAGTAATATAATAATAATAATAATAATTGTAATAATAGTAGCGTTTAGTATTGCACACATTTCAGGCCGGTGTTATTGCACAAAAACAGATTATAATAGTTGTCCAGTTTTAACCTCTTTAAGTGTCTGTGTGTCAGACACTTAGAGCGAGGAGTATATCTCAGAACATCAGAATATCTCAGTCTGCACTCAGGTGTATCACTGCACCTGTCCTTAACGCTTTGATACAGCGCAATTCACGGTATAGCGGGCGGAGAAAGGTGAACTGCAGCTTTGGTAAATACGACGTACGCTGAAGTATCACAGCGTCGGCCATGGCGCTAGATTCCCTGAATATCTTTGATTTTGTGGACAAAACAAGACATTTGATGATGTAATCTTGGGCTAAATAACTGGATTAAAATAGTATGAATAACATTAAAATTGGGTCAAATCAACCCAGTGGGTTTTTATACTCATGGGTACTTCTTTTGTGCTTTTCCTAAAGGATCTGGATCTTCCTCCACCACAGTACTTAACCCTGGTGTTGTCTTCCCTGTGACCACGAAAAACATTGTTCCCCTTATCTCAACGTTTTTGTTGCTTTTTACAAAGTTTTTATGAAGTTTCTGTATTTTTTATGGGATTTTTCAGCGATTTTGCTGCTTTTTCCAACATTTTTTACCGTATTTTGACTTCCTTTATTTCAGATATTAAAAAATATAATATATATATATAATATAATTTGACCTGAAGACAACATGAGGGTTAATGTAAGAACAGAGTACCACCAGCTTCATATCAGCTCCTCCCGCCGGCTGAGCCAACCGTTTAACACGTTATGAAACATTATGACACACCGCCTCTGTTTCCTGAGGCTGGAAAACATCTGGAGTGTGCCAAGCTGCTGCTCCGGTGTTTTGCAAGCAGTCAAAATTTCCACAGAGCTGTAACTGATTACAGGGTAGTAAAAAAGGGAGAGCACGCTGTGTTAGGTGAGGAGGCTGTGTGGAGGGTGGAGGGTGGAGGGTGGAGGGTGGGGTGTAGGACGAGGGCAGTCTGATAAAGTGGGGTAAGTCCAGTTCAGACGTGATGATGTTGACTAAGGAGATAAAAATAGAGATGAGGTGTTTCAGGCAGCCAATTCACACAACTGGAAACACTGACATTGTATACATATCATGATTTATATTATACTATATTTATTATTTATTATACTATACTTTACTTATGAGCACCACTGTAGGGGTGAAAGCGCCCTAACATATACATATAGTACATATACATATAGTATACTACGGCAATAAAACATAGAATAATACATATTATATTGCCGTACTATAATATATATGTTAGGACGCTTTCACCCCTACAGTGGTGCTCATTAGTTTAAGAACCCAGGCTAAAGTGATTAAAATGAAGAATAAAAAAAATCATCTTTACAATAAAAGTAATGATCTTAATGCCTAATCAAAAATAATTAGAAATCCAACCTTTAAGGACACCATTTTCTTTGTATATAATAAATGGTCTCCTAAAATACAGGGGCATAAGTATACACCCCCCTATGTTAAAATACAGGGGGCATAAGTATACACCCCCCATGTTAAATACAGGGACATAATATACACCACCCATGTTAAAATACAGGGACATAAGTATACACCCCCCTATGTTAAAATACAGGGGGATAAGTATTCCCCCCTATGTTAAATACAGGGGGCATAAGTATACACCCCCTATGTTAAAATACAGGGGCATAAGTATAAACCCCCCCTATGTTAAATACAGGGGCATAAGTATACACCCCCTATGTTAAAATACAGGGGCATATACACCCCCCTATGTTAAAATACAGGGGCATAAGTATACACCCCCAGATGTTAAAATACAGGGGGCATAAGTATACACCCCCCTATGTTACAATACAGGGGCATAAGTAAACACCCCCTATGTTAAAATACAGGGGCATAAGTATATACCCCCCCTATGTTAAAATACAGGGGCATAAGTATACACCCCCCTATGTTAAAATACGGGGGCATAAGTATACACCCCCCTATGTTAAAATACAGGGGGCATAAGTATACACCCCCTATTTACAATACAGGGGGCATAAAGTAAACACCCCCTATGTTAAAATACAGGGGGCATAAGTATATACCCCCCTATGTTAAAATATACAGGGCATAAGTATACCCCCCCTATGTTAAAATACAGGGGGCAGAAGTATACACCCCCCTATGATTAAATACAGGGGCATAAGTATACCACCCCCTATGTTAAAATACAGGGGCATAAGTATACACCCCCCTATGTTAAAATACAGGGG
>NW_022603657.1:0-31828 GCF_008692095.1 Etheostoma spectabile
GGGTGGACTGACTGTCTTTTCATTTAGTTTAGTTGTAACGTACATCCTTTTGGGGGGAGGGGGGGGGGCTGTTCTGACAGTAATTCTTCAATAATAAATCAAATGTTTCTACGTATTTCCACACAGAGTCAGTGGATGTCAGTGATGCTGGAGAGACTTCAGAGAACAGAGGAACCCCCTCCTCTCGAGCAAAGGTACGCTGCTGCTGGATTCTCTGGACCAGGGTTCTCAACCTTAGCTGGCCCCCCCAAAGCTGGTTCATTGCAGTTCATTGCAGTAGTGCCTACGCCCCACACCCACGAACGATGGATAGATAGATAAGATAGAGAGATAGATCGATAGAGAGAAGATAGTAGATAGATAGAGAGATAGATAGAGAGATAGATAGATAGATAGATAGAATAGATAGATAGAGAGATAATGATAGAGAGAGAGAGATAGATAGATAGATAGATAGATAGTACGATATGAGAGAAGATAGAGAGATGATAGAGAGATAGCTAGAGCGATAGATAGATAGATAGATAGATAGAGAGATAGAGAGATAGATAGAGAGTAGATAGATAGATAGATAGATATATAGATAGATAGAGAGATAGAGAGATAGATAGAGAGATAGATAGAAGAGATAGATAGATAGAGAGCTAGAAGAGAGATAGAGAGATAGAGAGATAGATAGAGAGATAGATAGAGAGATAGATAGATAGATATATAGATAGATAGATAGATAGATAGAGATAGAAGAGAGATAGGCTATTATTTTTTTAGGCCCACATTATTATTATTATATTATTATCATCATCAGTACGGGTAGGTATGCTATTATCATTACTGGCTATTTTTTATAATTGGCAGTAGTACCAGACTTCTAATGTGAGCTTGCATATATTATTATTATTAGTAGTAGTATTATTATTAGTATTAGTATTATTATGATGGGGCTCACGGCAGCTCCCGTGGTTGAGCACAGTTTTTTTCCCCTCCCATCCTGTAGTCTACTCGCGCCCCACCGGGAGAGAGTCCGCCCCCCCCGGTTGAGAACCACTGCTCTGAACTAAGACTTATGTTTGTGTTAAATTGTGTTTAACATCAACAAAATGCCATAAGCTGTGTTGGACCGCTTTGTCACCTTTAACTCAACTTAAGGTCCACATGTGTTGGGGACCAGCATTTGAGGGGGATCAGAAGAGGCTTTCTCCAACATATATAACTAATCTGCTGTATATGAGCAGATCATTATTACTCATACGCATTCAGTCTATTTGAATACATTTATTTACTATGTAAGTACTTTTGTGCCTCTGTAGGTCGTTGTACTTTTATGTCGTGGTATAGGTCTTAAATAGTTTTGATAAAGGTCTTTAAAAGTCTTAAATGGGACTGGGTCTACTGCAGAACCCTGGACCAAGCTTTATTAGTTGGAGGTCCTTCAGCTCTTTGCTAAATCAGCTCTACCACCAAAGAGGATCTGAACCTTCTAGCAGGTCAGGAGGTCTGCTTCCTGATGGTTTTGTCTCTTGTCAACCAGCTGAAACTCGGAGGGGGGCAGAAGCCCAGCATCCAGCGCCCAGGATGGAGGGGTCGTCTGCTCACCTCACCTTACAGATGTTCAAGTGGGGGGAATGTACGATTACTGTCAGCAACACGTACCGTAAGTTCTCCTCTGAAGTCCTAATGTAATAAAGCCTTATTAATGTTGAACTATGTTCATGTTCAACTGGATTTAACCAATGCTTCAATCATTTAGCATTTCTCAAGAGCTGTTACATGTTTGTGTTCCAGTCTCGTCTCCTGACAGACGGATGGGCCAAAGACAAAGAGCAGAAGGTGTGTGTGTGTGTGTGTATTTGTGGTGTGTGTGGTGTGTGTGTGTGTGTGTGTGTGTCTGTGTGTGTGTGTGTTTGTGTGTGTGTGTGTATGTATGTATGTGTTTATGTATGTGTGTGTGTGTGGTGTGTGTGTGTGTGGTGGTGTGTGTGTGTGTCTGTGTGTGGTGTGTGTGTGTGTGTGTGTGAAATTTTAAATGAATTGGATCAATCAATAAAACTGGATGATATAATTTCCATAATTCTGTTTCAGTGGATGCCAGTGGTGTTGAAGAAACTGAAGGTACATTAGCAAAGTGTGTGTGTGTGTGTGTTGTGTGTGTTGAGAATCTTGTCAAAAAGTCCGTCTTATTATGTATTTTTTCTGAAGCCCCAGCATGGCATTCTGGGTAAAGCAACAGGATCAGCCATAAACTGAGTGTTGGGTAGAGACCAGCATCTTAACAGCTTCCTCAAGTTCCTCTGGGCATCATAGGCTCCACCTCTCTCTCGGCACCGCTCCACCTGCTGGGTGGAGTTGCCTCTTTTCATCTTGGAGACCCTTGCTGCATTCTTCCCAAGATACTAGAGTTTCTAAGAGAAACTACAAGCTTTGAGGCTTTGGAGAGCAGCGCCATGTCGGTTCCCCAGTCACATTCAGTTCCCAGTCCTGCTAGTCCTTTGTCCTACTAAGGCCAGTCTTTCCATGTGTCTCTGTGTCCACCAGTGACTGTGTGTCCACTGAGCCTCTGCCGTCTTCCACTGTTGACCCTGTTCTCACCTGGATGTCGGCCTGGGAGATTTTAGGGTTGCTTGACTCCCGGTATTGCAGGACCTCCCTTGTACGAGTCACCCTAAACTTTTCATTCAGACTGCTAAGAGAGCTTCAGGATGTTATTTTCAAACAGGGCTTTGAGAAAGACCCAACAACCTTCTAGGGAACCTCCTCACTCTTCTCTGGAAGCCCTCAGGCGCCCACTCTACTGGGTGAGCTAGAGATGGCCCCATGCTTCCAGCTCTTGATTGGTTGCTCGCTCAGAGAGAATCACTGAAATGGTACATCCAGAGATCATCTCCTTATTGAGCCCTATCCACTCTGATGTTGTTCTGGAGGAGACCCTCAAGCTAAGGTTGTTGTAGTAGTCCAGTAATAGGTCTCAGGACTTTGCCGTGGTGCCAGTTAAGGGAACCTCAACAAGCTTGTTGTTTATCTAGCCGTAGTCATTTTCGAGGTCCAACCACAGCAACACCAGGTCCCCCTTGCTCTGTCTGGCTCCCTGTATCAGCTGTGTGACCACACCTGTGTGCTCCAGACATCCAGGTACCTTTGGGATCGAAACTTTCTGCACCGAGGTGTCGATGTACACAATCCCTAGGAGGAAACCTATCAGGTGCCTTGACACCCTGCTGAAGAATAGTTCTCCTACAACACTGAGCAGTTAAATGGTTCTGAAGTTGTTGAAGTTCTCTGAATTCTCCTCCTTCAGAATCCACACCCTGTCAGCACAGCCCCACTAATGAGCAACCTTGGCCCTCCTCCAGATGACCTTTAGGATCATCCAGAGCCTGTGGAGTAGCCCTGGGCAGGGTTGGTTGTAGCGGGGGCATTTCTTGTAGACTCACAGTATGAAATATGTTTGGTTGACCATAATGATATTTTAGACGGCTGCACGTTATTAAAAAGGAAAGATCTTTGAGTTGTTGGTTATTCTCAGGAAGCCAATTCTTTAGTAAAAGAGTATTTGTGTACTGAGACTGCATCTGGAGACCAACATCATCATACTTCATATTTGTTATTTTTGTTTCCAATGCAGACGGGATTGTTCCAGTACCAAAGCCACCACGACACATCTCATATTACCAACAACAGCTCCAGCCAAACCTCCAGAATGGGTTTGGGTGTGCTCAGGAGGGGTGGACCCAGAACAAAGATGGCCGACCTCTGGATGACATCTACACACATCTGTACATCAGAGCTACTGGTGACGTCCACATCAACACACAGCATGAGGTCATGCAGCTTGAAGCTGTGAAGCCAGCCGATACAGAGACAACCATTACACCTTGTGACATGTTCAAACACCCCTCTATAGAAGACAAAGCCATAAGGACAGTACTGACCAATGGAATCGCAGGAATTGGAAAAACCTTTCTAGTGAACAAGTTTGTGTTGGACTGGTGTAAAGGAGAAACCAATCAAGATGTGCATCTCATTTTCCCCTTCACCTTCCGCCAGCTGAATTTAAAGAAGGAGGACAAGTGGTGTTTGGCAGAGCTCATTCATGAATGTATCTGGGGGACCAGAGACATCAAAGAAGAAGCTCTCAATTACATCTTTACAGCTCTGCAGTCATCAGGAAACACCAACTTTGACAGGAGTGAATTCAAACTTCTGTTTGTTCTGGACGGACTGGATGAGAGCCGCCTTGATCTGGACTGCTCCACCAATAAAAACAGGGCAGTTAAAATTGATGTGACAGCGCCGACCTCAGTGGACGAGCTGCTGACGAACCTCATCACCAAGAAACTGCTTCCCTCTGCTCGCATCTGGATAACCACACGACCTGCAGCAGCCAATCAGATCCATTCTGATTTTGTAGACATGGTGACAGAGGTCAGAGGGTTCACTGACCCACAGAAGGAGGAGTACTTTAGAAAGAGATTCACAGATCAGGAGCGGGCCGACAGAATCATCTCCCACATCCAGACATCACGGAGCCTCCACATCATGTGCCACATCCCAGTCTTCTGCTGGATCACTGCTACAGTTCTGGAGGACGTGATGAAGACCAGAGAGGGAGGAAAGCTGCCCAAGACCCTGACTGAGATGTACGCTGAATTCCTGGTGTATCAGATTCATCAGACAAAAGAGAAGTATGACCGAGAAGAGTGCATTCAGTACATTGAGTCATTAGCAAAACTGGCTTACCATCAGTTGGAAAAGGGCAACCCGATCTTCTACGAGAAAGATCTCAAAGAGAGTGGCATTGACGTCAGTGGAGCCTCGGTGTGTTCAGGAGTGTTCACAGAGATCTTCAAAGAGCAACGTGGGAAGAAGAAGGATAAAAAAAAGATGTTCAGCTTCATCCATCTGAGTGTTCAGGAGTTTCTGGCTGCTCTCCATGTAGAGAGCGCAGTCATTAACAGAAACAAGAACGTGATGTTTGGGCGAAGTCTGGTTCAACAAATGCGAATGGTTTTCAGCCTAAAATCTATGATGTTTAAGGTGCACAGGTCAGCTATTGACAAGGCCTTACAGAGTCCAAATGGACACCTGGACCTGTTCCTCCGCTTCCTCCTGGGTCTTTCACTGGAGACCAATCAGAACCTCCTCAAAGACTTGCTGGCTCAGGAAGGAAGTAGCTCACAGACCAATCAGGATACAGTGGAGTACATCAAGAAGAAGATCCGTGAGAATCTGTCTGCAGAGAGAAGCATCAATCTGTTCCACTGTCTGAATGAACTGAATGATGGTTCTCTAGTGGAGGAGATCCCACAGTCCCTGAGTTCAGGAATTCTCTCCACAGATGAACTGTCTCCTGCTCAGTGGTCAGCTCTGGTCTTCATCTTATTGTCATCAGAAGACGATCTGGACGTGTTTGACCTGAAGAAGTACTCTGCTTCAGAGGATGTTCTTCTGAGGCTGCTGCCAGTGGTCAAAGCCTCCAAAAAAGCTCTGTAAGTGCACTGATTACTAAAGATAGACAATCAGATGTGTAGCATTGTTCTCAACTAATGAATGTTTTAGTCAACTGATAGGTTGTCCTGATGTAAAGGAGGAGCTCGTTCCACCATTTAGGAGGCAGGACAGCAAAGTCTGGATGTCGTTGAGTGACTATATGTGTCCCTCACAGTGAGGGAGCAGCAAGCAAATTGGCCATTGACAAGAGCCTGAAACAGAACCTGATCACAAAAGATCACAAAAGGCTGTACCCTTCTGAGATTATACAGCATCTATCTACATGACCGGGTTGTTGGCAGTGAGGGAGAGTTGGCCCTTGAGTGTCCCAGGTTCCTAGCAGTCCTGGTGGGGACTACCATAGAGTTGTTGATCTGGGTAGAAGAGCCCTTCCCTGTAAGCAAAAGTATCACAGTCTTGTCAAAGTTGAGTTTCAAGTGGTGTGTGGACATTCAATGACAGATGTCAGTCAGACAGGCAGAGATACTTGCTGATACTTGTGTTTCAGACTGGGGAACAGGTAAAATTTATCAGGTGTCATCTGCATAGTTGTGGTAGAAAAGAGCCATGTGAGTGAAAAACAGAACTGAAAAGGAGTTGGTGTACAGAGAGAAGAGGAGGGGGCCCAGGACAGAAACTTAAAGGATCCCATTGGGACTGGACAAGGGTTCTGAAAGGTGCAGTCTTTGAGGTAAGATGTGAGCAGTGTGCAGAAACTGAGACACAGATCCTGAAGGGTGAAAATGAGGTTCTGGTGGTTCACCGTTTTAAATGGAGCAGAAAGGTCCAGAAGGATGACCACAGAGGGGAGAGAGGCTGCTCCACCAGTTTCAAGTCGCTCAGTGACAGGAATGAGGGCTATCTTTTGGAGAGGGGTCACTCTCAATTCTTTGAGCGACTCCAGGAAACAGCCGGTTGACTAGCTGGTGTTAATAAGATGAGTGAGAAAAGGTTTACCCAAATCTTTCACAAGGTGTTGTCATTTTTCTTTTCCTGGTAGCTATCTACATATCAGTGTAAGTCATATCAAATACACATAAACATGTTTGCACTTGTTCTGTTCATATTTTTAGGCTGAGTGGCTGTAACCTGTCAGAGAGAAGCTGTGAAGCTCTGTCCTCAGTTCTCTCTGAGTCCTCTAGTCTGAGAGAGCTGGACCTGAGTAACAACAACCTGCAGGATTCAGGAGTGGAGCTGGTCTCTCTTGGACTGGAGAGTCCACACTGTAAACTGGAGACTCTCAGGTCAGGAATAATAAACCTGGAAAGGGAGAACTTGACATGTCACAGTGTTTTCATTTTTCTTCAGTCAGTTAACCATTTTTCTTTTATAATGGTAATGCATACCTAAATATAAGTGTAAGTAATATGAAATACAGACATTAATGTTTTTTACATATCTTCAGGCTGAGTGGCTGTAACCTGTCAGAGAGAAGCTGTGAAGATCTGTCCTCAGTTCTCAGCTCAGAGTCCTCTAGTCTGAGAGAGCTGGACCTGAGTAACAACGAACTAAACGATTCAGGAGTGAACCTGCTTTCTGCTGGACTGGAGAGTCCACACTGTAAACTGGAGACTCTCAGGTCAGGATTCAGTTTCTGTTAAACAAATAACCATTTATATGTTGCTTGATATACAAGTTAATGTATGTTAAAAATATACCCAACGTCTTTCAGCCAATTGTTGTTTTCACGGCCCACAACTTCCATGTTTTGGTTCAGTCTCACTACTCTCATCAGCACCTTCTTCAGCAGCAGCATGCAGCTGTTTCCATCCAACGAGCTCTGATAAACCCACTATACACCAACTGCTCAGCAGCCAACAGCAGACAGACCCAGTTATAACACTAGCTGGTAAAGAAAGTTCAACATCTAGCAGCTTAGGAGCCAAAAGATTTTCTTAAGGGTTTGTGGAGATGTACTCTGTATGATACTCCGTGATTCCCTCACACATCATTCCCAGTGTAGCTGGTTGTATCATAACGATGTTTTGTGATCTTACCGATGTCTGTTGTCTACCAGCCGTGATTGAGAAAGCTTTAGGGCTATAAGACAGTCAAATTACTTTTTGGGGTTCTGTGCCAACTTTTAAATCCAACATTTCCACAGACTTTTCCGCTTTATTTTGCTCTTTTGTTGGACTGGTTTTGGGCCAGGGCAGAAGTTTGCCAGTTGAGTGAAACAAATTAATAACAAATAATTTGTGTCAAATTCTAATGGCTTTTGGCTGTTTACCAACAATGTATTTAAAATAAGTGGACTATTACGATGTAACATTTAGCTAAAATTAGGAAATTTACACAAAAGACATGAGGAAAATTAATTCATTATTAATATTTTAAATTCAAGTCATTGTCTCTGTGTGTGTGTGTGTGTGTGTGTGTGTGTGTGTGTGTGTGTGTGTGTGTGTGTGTGTGTAGTCTGTCAGGCTGTCTGATCTCAGAGAGTGGCTCTACTTCTCTGGCCTCAGCTCTGAGCTCCAACCCCTCCCATCTGAGAGTGCTGGACCTGAGCTACAATCATCCAGGAGATTTGGGGGTGAAGCGGCTTTCAGCTAGACGAGAGGATCCACACTGCAGACTGGACACTCTCAGGTATGAACACACAGCAGAGCTCACTGTTGTCACAGTGTGTACCAGCAGCCTGGTGATAACCGCTGAGACTCATCTCCTATTATTAATGAGTTACATCCTTATTCTAGCATTCTGAGGACGTCTCGATTATGTTGATGTTCAGAGTTCATCTTTGACCTTAGAAACCTGAGATGTTTGATATGTTTTGAAGATAGATAGATAGATAGATAGATAGATAGATAGATAGATAGATAGATAGATAGATAGATAGATAGATGGAGAGATAGATAGATGGAGAGATAGATAGATGGAGAGATAGATAGATAGATGGAGAGATAGATAGATAGATGGAGAGATAGATAGATAGAATTATACAATATAGATGAAATAATAATATGATTAAAGGCATACAGACAGCAAGACAAGATTGTGATCTGATTTGCCAAGGGGGGGGGGAGGCCAGTGGCACTGTATGCATCCTTAGCATTTGCATACAGGAGGTCCAAAGTTTTATTTTCTCTTGTGGGGCAGTTAATGTATTGTTTAAAGTCCGGGAGGGATTTATCCAGAGAAGCATGATTAAAATCCCCAGAGATAGCAATGAAGGCGTTGGGCTGCTGCGTCTGGAGTCGTGAGACCGTGGTGTGAATGACGTCAGCAGCTGCCTCCGCATCAGCAGACGGTGGAATGTAGACCGCGATCATTATGGCGGACGTAAACTCCCTCGGGAGATAGTACGGACGAAACCCCACAGCCAGCAGTTCAATGTCCGGGCTACAGAAACGTTCCTTCACATTCACATGTCCCGGGTTGCACCACCTTTCACTCACATACAGTGTATCCCCCCCCTCCATTCTTCTTACCGCTTTCTATAACGTTCCTGTCTGCCCGAACGGTCAAAAAGCCGGGTACCGACACACCATAGTCCGGGATGTGCGAGTGCAAGATGAGAAGATGAGAGATGAGGAAGCTTCTGAAGGGTTATTCTGACTTTATTTCTTCCTCCAGGCTGGATCATTGTGGAGAGCAGAGGCTGAAACCTGGTCCAAGGAAGTGTGAGTGTGCTTTCACTTTGATTCATAAAAACAAAGCACAATTTACAGTAGGATTAGTATTGTATTAGTGTTCATCATTCATCATTTAAAACGAAAGTCACATTGTCAAAACTATTCACACAGAGAAACAGAAGTCTCAAGCTGTGGATCATTTTCCATTGCTTTAAAGGAACACACCAACTTATTGCGACTTTTGCTTCTTCACCTTATCCTCCAGAGTTAGATAAATCATACCATACATTCATAGTACAGGCCTCAGGTGTGTCAGATGATAAACTGCTGCTGTGTTGTGTCTCGTTGTCTCCGCCAGGGGCCTGTGAACTCTCCCTGGACACAAACACAGTGAGCATAGACCTCCAACTGTCTGACGACAACAGGACGGTGACAGCAGTGAACGGGAGGCAGCCATATCCCGATCATCCAGAGAGGTTTGACTACTGGTGGCAGCTGCTGTGTAGAGATGGTCTGACTGGTCGCTGTTACTGGGAGGTCCAGAGGAGCGGGGATGTTCGTGTAGCTGTGAGTTACAGAGGAATCAGCAGAAGAGGAGGCAGTGAGGACTGCAGGTTAGGAGGGAATGATCAGTCCTGGAGTCTGTTCTGCTCTGATGATGGTTACTCTGTCTGGCACAATAACAGAGAAACAGTCCTCCCGGTCGCCTCCTCATCAGTGAGTTACAGAGGAATCAGCAGGAGAGGAGGCAGTGAAGACGGTGTATCTGGATGCAATGATCAGTTCTGGAGTCTGTTCTGCTCTGATGGTCGTTACTCTGTCCGTCACAACAAGAGAAGAACACACCTCTCCTCCTCCCCTCTCTCTGAGAGAGTAGCAGTGTATGTGGACTGTCCTGCTGGCTCTCTGTCCTTCTACACAGTCTCCTCTGACTCACTGATCCACCTCCACACCTTCAACACCACATTCACTGAACCTCTCTATCCTGGATTCTGGTTAGGGTGGCCTGGTTCAGTGTCTCTGAGTCCTCTGTAGGACAGTGAGTCTCCTGTGCACAGAAACACTCAGACAAAATGCTGTCTACAAAATGCAGCGTTATTTAGCCCCCTGTAACCCCCTGTAGCCCCCTGTAACCCCCACAACCATGCTATGCCGGGTTTGAATGGATTCCTAAGATGGTCTAGTTTCATAAATACCTATATCTTTTTTTATTAAGTCTTCCTTTTGAGAAAGAATTCTGCTTTGAGTGTCTTGCTATTTCAATTTGAAAAACGTTTCCTGTTTTTTTGGTTCAGGCGGGCCAAAAGCCACGGTGAACCCAAATGAAAGGGCGGGCTGGATCAGAATGTGGGAGGGGCCGGGTTTGGCTGCCGATGCATTCATGGATGTACTCTTTGTTAACTCATGCAGATCACGTTAATCTTCACATAGTTTGTGAATACATGATGATTAATGTACACTCCCCTATAGGATTATGAGGACCACCAGACTAAGACTGTGTTTGACCCCCTTTCTTAATTCTACGTGGCATTGATTCAACAAGGTGCTGCAAGCATTCTTTAGAGATGTCAGCCCATATTGAGAGGACAGCATCTTGCAGTTGATGGAGATTTGTGGGATGCACATCCAGGGCACGAATCTCCCGTTCCACCACATCCCAAAGATGCTCTATTGGGTTGAGATCTGGTGACTGGGGGGGCCATTTTAGTCCAGGTTGAGATCTGGTGACTGGGGGGGCATTTTAGTCCAGTGAACTCATTGTCCTGTTCAAGAAACCAATTTGAAATGATGTGAGCTTTGTGACATGGGGCATTATCCTGCTGGAAGGACCATCAGAGGACGGGACATGGGGCCATAAAAGGATGGACATGGTCAGGAACCAGGCTCAGGTAGGCCGGGCCATTTAAACCAGGCCCAAGGGCACTAAGGGGCCTAAAGTGTGCCAAGAAAACCTCCCCCACACCATTACACCACCACTACCAGCCTGCACAGGGGTAACAAGGCATGATGGATCCAGGTTCTCATTCTGACTCCACCATCTGAAGGTCTCAACAGAAACCAGACTCAGCAGACCAGGACACATTTTTCAGGTCTTCAACTGTCCAATTTTGGTGAGCTCTTACAAATTGTAGCCTCTTGTTCCTATTTTTAGTGGAGATGAGGGGTGCCCGGGGGGGTCTTCTGCTGTTGTAGCCCCCCCCAAGGTTGTGCGTGTTGTGGTCTTGCTGCACCTCGGTTGTAACGAGTGGTTATTTCAGTCAAAGTGTCTCTTCTATCAGCTGGAATCAGTCGGCCTATTCTCCTCTGACCTCTAGCATCAACAAGGTATCCCCCCCCCCAGGACTGCTGCATGCTGGGTGTTTTTCCCTTTTCACTCCATTCTTTGTAAACCCTAGAGATGGTTGTGGGTGAGCAGATGGTGAAATACTCAGACCGGCCCGTCTGGCTCCAACGACCATGCCACGCTCCAAATGTCTTAAATCCCCTTTCTTTCCCATTCTGACAAACAGTTTGGAGTCCAGGAGATGGTCTGGACCAGGTCAGGAGATGGTCTGGACCAGGACCACACCCCTAAATGCATTGAAGCAACTGCCATGTGATTGGTTGATTAGATAATTGCATTAATGAGAAATTGAACAGGTGTTCCCAATAATCCTTTAGGTGGGTGTAGCTGCTCTCAGGACTGGGCTCCTCATCCCCCCTCTCACATTTTATATCTTATATTTTACAATTTTATATTTTAAATTTTAAATTTTACATTTTACATCTTATATTTGTACATGTCGTGTTGACACTGTAAAGGTTTTGCTTCAGTCTTGTTGCCCAGGTTCTGCACCGTGTGAAATGACAATAAAGGCTTTCTGTTCTAATCTATTAATTCCATTAGAGTACTGCTCTATACAGTGGATCCCTGTACCACCCCCCCTGTCCCCCCCTTCTCCCCTTCTCAGCCAGTAGGGGGGGCAATCCCCCACACAGTGAAATGATAGATCATAGAAACAGCTTCCAGCGCAGAGGAGTTTCATTTTTTAAGTGCTCATGCCCGATGTGCCCCCCTCCCCCCCACCGTGCCAGTAACTGCCACTGAGTGTAAAGTATGAAGGTAAATATGGTGCAAAAGTGAGAGCGCGTAGATGCGATGTAGAATATGATTTGAGAGCTTGAAAAAAAAAAACTGTACTTGTGTTGTTTTTTTTTTCTCACTTGAGTCACTTTTCCAGTACAACCACAACTCAGTGACCTCTCAAATCTGTCGCTGCTCTCTTCATCACACAGCGGCGAGTCTGCGCTCTCGACTTTTGCAACACTTCTTGTACATTGTACATTTGGTGCAAAACTAATTCGCACCTGAGGATTTGTACCTGTGGTGCTCTGAGCCAACAAGACGGGGGGGGGGGGGCAGGGTTTCTATCGCCTGATGAGGGACAACTCTGTCCCTGACAGTGTTACAAGCTCTCAAATCATATTCTACAAGTGCTCACATCGCATCTACGCACTCTCACTTTTGCACCATATTCACCTTCATAGTATGGCTCTGTAGCAGAGAAGATGTCTGCGTCCTGTTTTAAATCCATAAATAAAGAAATGAAGAGATGACTGGAGGCTTTCTGTTTAATCTCTTAATGTGATGTCTGCTTTAAAAGGTTCATATATATTATGATATCATTATTGTGAAGATGAGATGATGTTTCCTCTGATTCCCTAAATAAAGGCTCGTTGAATCTCTTGGATTCTGATTCTAATGAATGGAAGAAGTTCAAAGTTGTTGCCTCCTGCATGAAGATGAAGAAATAGAAATGGAGTTTGAAGAAATGTAATAAACCACGGTCGCTGGACTACTCGGGAAGTTAGGTCTTCCCAAGTCTCCTGACCCCAAATATCTTCTCATCTTAGGATCCTTGGCATGGACTCAGGACCACCAAATCTAGTCTAATACTAAAAAGGTTGCTAGTCTCATCCATACCCCCCACCCATTCCCCTGGTACTCCCAGTGGGAGAAGGGCATTTGGGATGAATCCGGCCCTCATGTTTAGCCTTCCCTAGCACCATGAGATCTGATCCAGATGGCAAACGTGTCCCCAACAGTCTGAGTGGACTTGTCTCCGAGTTGTCCCCCACTACGCCGCTCTGCCACTGGATTCACTGGTTACCAGTCGCTGCCCATCCGCTTCACCACACTAGTACTGGCATACAGGGCCAGGACTGGATTCAGGACATGGTCAAACCCTAGACCCCAACCCGCCCACTCCACTCTGCATCAGCCAACCTGCATGTTGCCCCCCCCCCCCCCCCCCCCCCCTCCCCCCCAACAGCGAAGGACAACTAATTACTCAACGAAGTCCCGACTGTTTCCTCTCCTGGCTCCCCAAGTGGAATGAGCTCCCTCTGGACATCAGGATGTCCCAAAGCCTACGCATCGTCCCCGAAGACTCAAATCACGTCTCTTCCTCCTGCACCTTACAGAAAAAACATATATGAGTATATACTGTATATGTACTATGTTTCATATATTTAATTTTGGGTGATATTAGCCTTGACTGGAATGATGGCTCATCAAAATCTCTGAAAGCCACTTCTTCTTCATTCAAATTAGCAATAAATGTACAGCTGACCCGCGTAAGGCAAAGGCAATCTATTTTCAACAGCTGATTACAAAGGTCACATCACTGGAACTATTTTTATTGACTTTCGTAAAGGTTTTGACACAGTGAATCACCAGATTTTGCTTAATAAACTTCACTCATTCAATTTGTCAACATCTGTGATAGAAATGCTTTCGTTCTACCTAACGAACAGGTTGCAAGTCGTTAAAATAAATCATGCAAAATCCCAACCTGAAATCTCTGATGTGGGCGTTCCACAAGGCAGCATTCTTGGACCCTTACTTTTCCTTTTGTACATCAATGATTTCCCTCAAGTGTGTAATCATTCAAAATGTCTACTGTATGCCGACGATAATGTGATTTTTCTCTCTGATTCTAATCCTGATGTCATAAATTCTAAATTATCATCTGATCTTCAGCTTCTACACGACTGGTTGAAAAATAATCATTTAACCATCAATGTTCAGAAAACTGAATGTACGTATTTTTACTCATCCAGAAAATGTTTTTCTTTTACTGATCCTATTACTTTTGCAAACCAAGAACTTGTCGTCACGAAGACTTATAAGTATCTCGGTGTACTACTTGATTCTCACCTTACACACCGGGAACATGAGTCTAATTTAACAAAAAAGTTGAATCAGAAACGTTATGTTTATAATAAGATCAGATCATATTTTTCTTCTTCTGTTTCTGAAACTTACTTACATGCAATTGTGTTTTCAACCATGTCCTACTGTCTTCCTATTTGGTCTCTTACCACGAAGGAAATCACTGAACCAATATCATGACATACTATAAAGCTCTCAAGACCCACAGTAACCTTCCAAAGTGGTCTCACCATCGTACTGCACTCAAACGCTCTAAGACTCTGACTTATGAAAAGTTTATAAACCACGCAATTGCATTTTATTTTCATATTCAAAATACCGCCTTACCAGCACTTGTTGCACTTTTTCCGACCCACGTGAGACCAGGTCGCCTCACTAGGTTGGTCTCACAGTCCCGACCCACGTGAGACCAGGTTGCCTTACTAGGTCGGTCTCACAGTCCCGACCCACGTGAGACCAGGTTGCCTTACTAGGTCGGTCTCACAGTCCCGACCCACGTGAGACCAGGTCGCCTCACTAGGTTGGTCTCACAGTCCCGACCCACGTGAGACCAGGTTGCCTTACTAGGTCGGTCTCACAGTCCCGACCCACGTGAGACCAGGGCGCCTCACTAGGTCGGTCTCACAGGCCCGACCCACGTGAGACCAGGACGCCTCACTAGGTCGGTCTCACAGGCACTTATCCCAGTTCCCCCATACAAAAACAACTTTGGTCAGAAATATTTTTTTTATACATATACCAAGATTTGGAATGATATTCCGTATCACATCAGAACTCTATCATCCATCACATGTTTCAAAAAGCCAAACAGCTCCTTCTTAACAGTTACACTTGCAAGCATTAATTAATTGTTTATGTATTATTCAAGCCTTGTTTGCACTGTCTGTATTTACCTAGCCCAGCTGATGTCTTTGTCTTTATGTAACTGTATTGTTTTCAAATTTATTTTTCTATATCAAGGTTTTGTATTAATGTCTGTATTAATTTGACGTGCTGTACCCATGTTTTATGTTTCTGCAGAACAGGAACCTGCTGAAAACCAGTTTTTAAACTGAGTCAGGCCCGTTTTCATATTGTAATGTAATGTTACTTTTTCCAACTTTCCTGTATAATAAATATATGAAATGAAATGAAAAAACAACTTGTGACTGAATATCTAATTTAGTTACTCTTTGGAAGAAGTAACTAATTACTTTTTAAAAGCAACACTGCAAATGAGATATTTAAAATATAAAGATGGACATTATAATTCTGTCCCCCCATAATAAACCATGGGAATATGTGTCTTTATGTCCATCTTTGGACATGGCGCCCTGTCTCCTGTCTGTCTGGGACTGTGGACATGGCCCCCTGTCCCCTGTCAGTCTGGGACTGTGGACATGGCCCCCTGTCCCCTGTCTGTCTGGGACTGTGGACATGGCACCCTGTCCCCTGTCTGTCTGGGACTGGGGACAGCTGCTTTTTTCAGATTTATCTATCATATAATCAAGAATATAATAGAACTAAAGGGAGACTTGGCATACAGCCCGATCCGGTTGGGGAGAGTTCTGGCCCGGCCGGGCTGGAGCTCTCTTTACCTCGTCTCTCTTGGTTTTGTTGTAATAGTTTTAGACAGCTGGGGACTTATTTTGATACACTGAGCTCCTCTCTCCTCTATCTTTCCATCTTTTCATTTATGTGCATCCATGTCCCAGAAATGCTTGTTACTAACCTAGTTACTAACCTAGTTACTAACCTAGTTACTAACCTAGTTACTAACCTAGTTACTAACCTAGCTCTGGGGAGTCATTCCCCGGAGTCCTTATGTTCTTTTTCCCCCAGCATGTTCCCTTGGATCAGAGAGGCTCCGAAATCAAGGAAGCAGCTGTCGCCATGGTCCCGCTACACGTTCTGTGATGCCATGTTCAACTGCTACACTGCGGTGCCCTGCTACGTCCTGCAACGTCCTGCTACGTCCTGCTACGTCCTGCTACGTCCTGCTACGTCCTGCTATGTCCTGCTACGTCCTGCTACGTCCTGCTACGTCCTGCTACGTCCTGCTGTGCCTTGTAATGCCGCACAGCGTCCTGCTATGCCATGAACTACTACAAAGAACTGCTACAAACTACTAATTTTTTCTATTTTTGTTATTGCCACTCTTCATTCTAACCCCAACCGGCCCGTCAGACACCGCCTACCAAGAGCCTGGGTCTGGGTCTGGGTCTGGGTCTGACCGAGGTTTCTGCCTAAAAGGAAGTTTTTCCTCTCCACTGTGGCCCTGTTGCTGCTCTGGAGGAAACTAGAACTGTTGGGTCCTTGTTAATTCTGGAGTGTGGTCTATCTGTGAAGTGTCTTGAGATAACTCTTGTTATGAATTGATACTATAAATAAAATTGAACTGAATTGAATTGAAATACTCTATTCTACTGGAGTGGAACTAGGGGCTTTTATTTTGGTATTTGTTGTCTGAGCGGTTGTTTTATTTTGAAAGGAAGCCGTTCTTATGACGTCACTCTCCAGGAACCCGAAGAGCAGACCCGTCAGCGGCGGTAGACGGTCTAGAGAGGCGGGCCCGGACTGTTCCGGTCTCTAATGTGGACTAAAGCAGCTCGAGACCCAGAGGGACCAGAGGAGCTGGAGTCCTGAATACCTGGTAAAGGGGGGGGGGGGGGACTGGTTTAATACCGGGTATCTGAATGTTTTAAATCTAAAATAAACTAAGTTTTTGTGTAATGTGTAAGACAGTTAGCTGATGTGTAACTCCTACTTCCTCTTCTCCTACTTCCTCTTCTCCTACCCACCATGATAATTATACATACACATATTTATTTATATATATTTATATATATTTATATATATATATATATAATTATCAGTAGCTGCCATTCTTCCTTTAGTTCTGCCTTTTTTTTGCTTTTAATTATAATTTATATTCAACTCAATGTTCAATGTGTGAAAGGAAGTTTGAAATTATTACGACATCTTTCATTTTAAATTCAACGTCAGAGAGAGGGAGGGAGAGACAAAAAGAGAGAGAGAGAGAGAGAGAGAGGAGAGAGAGGGAGAGGAGAGGGAGAGAGAGAGAGAGAGAGACAGGAGAGAGAGAGAGAGAGAGACATAGAGAGAGAGACATAGAGAGAGAGACATAGAGAGAGAGAGAGGGAGAGACAAGAAGAGAGAGAGAGAGAGAGAGAGGAGAGAGAGAGAGAGAGAGAGAGAGAGAAAAGAGAGAGGGGGGGAGAGAGAGATTTGTTTTGATTTTTAAGAAACATTTATTTACCAAATAAATAAGACGTTCTCCAAATCTTCACCAACATGTTGTTGCTTCACAAATGCACAAAATAAATATTAATAATAAATATTAATAATAAATATTAATATCAAACACTAACACAGAACCACAGAGTGGAAGACGGATCTTTCTGCTGTTATAGATCGATAGTTTGGACACGTTGTCCCCCTGGTTCTTTCTGCTTCTATAGATCGATAGTTTGGACACGTTGTCCCCCTGGTTCTTTCTGCTTCTATAGATCGATAGTTTGGACACGTTGTCCCCCTGGTTCTTTCTGCTTCTATAGACCGATAGTTTGGACACGTTGTCCCCCTGGTTCTTTCTGCTTCTATAGACCGATAGTTTGGACACGTTGTCCACCTGGTTCTTTCTGCTTCTATAGATCAATAGTTTGGACACGTTGTCCACCTGGTTCTTTCTGCTGTTATAGATCGATAGTTTGGACACGTTGTCCCCCTGGTTCTTTCTGCTTCTATAGACCGATAGTTTGGACACGTTGTCCACCTGGTTCTTTCTGCTTCTATAGATCGATAGTTTGGACACGTTGTCCACCTGGTTCTTTCTGCTTTTATAGATCGATAGTTTGGACACGTTGTCCACCTGGTTCTTTCTGCTTCTATAGACCGATAGTTTGGACACGTTGTCCATCTGGTTCTTTCTGCTTCTATAGACCGGTAGTTTGGACTGACCCACAATAAGATTCAACAGTGTCCGCAGACTCAGTAACCCCCCCCCCCCCCCCCCACACACAGTCCAGAAACAGTCCTCAACATGTTAAAAAGAGGCCTCAGTCTGGGACAGTCCAGGTAGCAGTGTATGATGGTCTCGTTGAGGGGACAGAAGGGACATGAGGAGGACACGGTGGGACTAATATATAATTTAAAATACATAATAAATAATATATAATATATAACACCAGCTCCATACTTGTGTATTGATACAGTATTGCCACCAAAAAAATTGAAGTATTGAAAACATAGGATTCAGCCAGAGGTGTGTGTGTATGTGTGTGTGTGTGTGTGTGTGTGTGTGGTGTGTGTGTGTGTGTGTGTGTGTGTGTGCGTGTGGTGTGTGTGTGTGTGTGTAGCAGAGACCAGACTCTCCTGAACCTGAACCCAGCTGTGTGTCCATGGTTCCACCTTTAGTGTTTAGAGGACAGCGTCCTGCAGAGACTCAGTAAGTCCCCCAGTCCCAGCTGTCCCGTAATAAAATAATAAATTCATCAATCAAGTAGAAACCAGCAGTGATCACATGATGTTCTGTTTCAGTGGACGTTGAAGAAACTTCAGGGACCAGAGGAGCGTCCTCTCCTCACACTGGAGGTACTTTACAACTCAGTATTAGTGTGTGTGTGTGTGTGTGTGTGTGAGAGTGTGTGCGTGTGTGTGTGTGTGTGTGTGTTAAATAACTGCCTTAAATGCTTCTTTTACTCCTTTTAAAGATGTAAATATGTTCTTAATGTTGATCAGATGTGCTGTGCCAAGCATCTGAAGTCCATCCCATTTCTACCATCAGGGTTTCTTTTTTTATTACCAAAAATAACACGATCACAAGACATGACAGAAGAAATTAAGACAGGAAATCAGACTACCACAATAAGACGAGACAGAACACCCAAACCATAACAGATATAGGTCTTAAATAGTTTTGATAAAGTCTTTAAAAGTCTTAAATGAGACTGGGTCTAACTGCAGAACCCTGGACCAAGCTTTATTAGTTGGAGATCCTTCAGCTCTTTGCTAAATCAGCTCTACCACCAAAGAGGATCTGAACCCTTCTAGCAGGTCAGGAGGTCTGCTTCCTGATGGTTTTGTCTCTTGTCAACCAGCTGAAACTCGGAGGGGGGCAGGAAGCCCAGCAGTCAGCGCCCAGGATGGAGGGGTCGTCTGCTCACCTCACCTTACAGATGTTCAAGTGGGGGGGAATGTAACGATTACTGTCAGCAACACGTACCGTAAGTTCTCCTCTGAAGTCCTAATGTAATAAAGCCTTATTAATGTTGAACTATGTTCATGTTCAACTGGATTTAACCAAATGCTTCAATCATTTAGCATTTCTCAAGAGCTGTTACATGTTTGTGTTCCAGTCTCGTCTCCTGACAGGACGGATGGGACCAAAGAAACAGAAGGTGTGTGTGTGTGTGTGTGTGTGTGTGTGTGTGTGTGTGTGTGTGTGTGTGTGTGTGTGTGTGTGTGTGTGTGTGTGTGTGTGTGTGTGTGTGTGTGTGTGTGTGCATTTTAATGTGAATCGGATCAATCAAATAAAAACTGGATGATAATAATTTCATAATTTCTGTTTCAGTGGATGCCAGTGGTGTTGAAGAAACTGAAGGTACATTAGCAAAAGATTAGTTATTTGTGTGTGTGTGTGTGTGTGTGTGTGTGTGTGTGTGTGAGAGAGAGAGAGAATCTTGTCAATAAGTCTGTTTTAATTATGAATATTTTCTGAAGCCCCATCAGATGTGCTGTGAGCATTTCCAATGACACCAAACCACCAGGTTTTATTCTGGAAGTAAAGTGGTTTTCTAGAAATACAAACTGGGACCAATGAAGCCATTTGGAGCAGGTTGCTGTCAGCACACCAGCATGGCATTCTGGGTAAAGCTAACAGAGGATCAGCCATAAACTGAGTGTTGGGTAGAGACCAGCATCTTAACAGCTTCCTCAAGTTCCTCTGGGCATCATGGGCTCCACCTCTCTCTCGGCACCGCTCCACCTGCTGGGTGGAGTTGCCTCTTTTCATCTTGGGAGACTCCTTGCTGCATTCTTCCCAAGATACTAGAGTTTCTAAGAGAACTACAAAGCTTTGAGGCTTTGGAGAGCAGCGCCATGTCTTGCCTCGAGGTGTGACAGCAACATTTACTGGAAAATGGAGTCGGTTCCCCAGGTCACCGTTCAGTTCCCAGTCCGGCTGAGCTAAAAGCAGAACCGAGGAGGAGGTCCTTAGAGCTGCCTTAATGAAAGGTGATTGGTTCGACTGAGGGCATCCAGGTGACTTGGCATTTTGTTAGTCCTATTTTAGCTGGTAGTTTAACATTTAATGTGGAATACACCAGATTGCCATCTCTGAACTGAAATGGTCTGCAACTGGGAGTTTCTGTTTGCATTGATCTGTTCACTTGATCTTGGGTGAGGTCATCGATAGCTTTCCAGCCATTTCTCCCCACACACCGTACGGGTACAGGCAGTACCGCAGATCCCAATGATTCAGTCATAAATATCTCAGCATCTGACATGGAGGCCTTTGGAAACAATGTGATGTTACATTCCTCTACATTCGCATCTTCCGTTCTTCTTACTTGTTCAGTTTTCTTGTGAGGACATTCTTTAGCCCAATGAAACGTGCATTGGCCAATAGCACATCTGAATCTCTTACCAGACTTATCCAGTGGATTAGTCCCCGGTAATGGCTGCCTTAGTTGTCCACTTTGCCATGTTAGGTTCCGTTTTCCTCTTCCTTGTGGTCTTTGTTCTGTGAAAAACGCCACGTCCTGGTTCATTTGTATTCTGTTTGATGAACCTGGTGTTTTCCCTTCAAAGATCCTTTTTAGCGCCGACTTCATGGAGGAGAACTTCAACTCCGTGCAAGCCGTCAGTGTCTGCTGCTTGTCTTTTTGTTGAGACAGGCCGTGTCTAACAGCTTAAAAGCCAGTATAGCATCAGGAAGCGTCATGTTATACTTATCGCTGTTCGAAATCAATTATGTAGTCCATCATAGAAACGGAACTATCTTTTGTAATGCCATCCAAATAAGAATAGGCTTTATATGCGCGGTCCTTTTCATCCTTTAAGAACACGTCGTCCAGTTTAGCTAACAACGATTCCATATCGTCTTCACTGTCCAAATCTTCAGCGGGTATTTCCATCGCTGTTTCATGAGCTCTCCCCTCAAGTCCCAAGGCAACAGCAAGGGCTTGTTTCGTCTCGTCGAGGTCGGTAAACTTCGTCCAGATTCTGACTTCATTTTTCCAACACTCATATGGTCTGGCTTCATCAAACTTCGGTGGAACTCTATAACTAGCTGCCATCTTACAACCATCCTTTGCTACAAATGTTACTCCTAATAAACACGATGTTTCCTTAGTTAAAACTTTTATTGAGTGCACAGCTAGCTAAAACACACGTGTCCGCCATATACTACACCATCTACATAACTGTGCATGTGCTAACCTGCACTCACCGGGGAGAACCTTCTGCCGTAGTGAACAGTGTAGAGGGGAAATAACAGCCAATTCTTTACTATTAGAGTATTTGTGTACGGAGACTGCATCTGGAGACAAACATCATCATACTTCATATTTGTTATTTTTGATTTCAATGCAGACGGGATTGTTCCAGTACCAAAGCCACCACGACACATCTCATATTACCAACAACAGCTCCAGCCAAACCTCCAGGATGAGTTTGGGTGTGCTCAGGAGGGGTGGACCCAGAACAAAGATGGCCGACCTCTGGATGACATCTACACACATCTGTACATCAGAGCTACTGGTGACGTCCACATCAACACACAGCATGAGGTCATGCAGCTTGAAGCTGTGAAGCCAGCCGATACAGAGACAACCATTACACCTTGTGACATGTTCAAACACCCCTCTATAGAAGACAAAGCCATAAGGACAGTCCTGACCAATGGAATCGCAGGAATTGGAAAAACCTTTCTTGTGAACAAGTTTGTGTTGGACTGGTGTAAAGGAGAAACCAATCAAGATGTTCATCTCATTTTCCCTTTCACCTTCCGCCAGCTGAATTTAAAGAAGGAGGACAAGTGGTGTTTGGCAGAGCTCATTCATGAATGTATCTGGGGGACCAGAGACATCAAAGAAGAAGCTCTCAATTCCATCTTTACAGCTCTGCAGTCATCAGGAAACACCAACTTTGACAGGAGTGAATTCAAACTTCTGTTTGTTCTGGACGGACTGGATGAGAGCCGCCTTGATCTGGACTGCTCCACCAATAAAAACAGGGCAGTTAAAATTGATGTGACAGCGTCGACCTCAGTGGACGAGCTGCTGACGAACCTCATCACGAAGAAACTGCTTCCCTCTGCTCGCATCTGGATAACCACACGACCTGCAGCAGCCAATCAGATCCATTCTGATTTTGTAGACATGGTGACAGAGGTCAGAGGGTTCACTGACCAACAGAAGGAGGAGTACTTTAGAAAGAGATTCACAGATCAGGAGCGGGCCGACAGAATCATCTCCCACATCAAGACATCACGGAGCCTCCACATCATGTGCCACATCCCAGTCTTCTGCTGGATCACTGCTACAGTTCTGGAGGAGGTGATGAAGACCAGAGAGGGAGGAGAGCTGCCCAAAACCTTGACTGAGATGTACGCAGAATTCCTGGTGTATCAGATTCATCAGACAAAAGAGAAGTTTGACCCAGAAGAGTGCATTCAGTGTATTAAGTCATTAGCAAAACTGGCTTACCATCAGTTGGAAAAGGGCAACCTGATCTTCTATGAGAAAGATCTCAAAGAGAGTGGCATTGACGTCAGTGGAGCCTCGGTGTGTTCAGGAGTGTTCACAGAGATCTTCAAAGAGCAACGTGGGAAGAAGAAGGATAAAAAAAAGATGTTTAGCTTCATCCATCTGAGTGTTCAGGAGTTTCTGGCTGCTCTCCATGTAGAGAGGGCAGTCATTAACAGAAACAAGAACGTGATGTTTGGGCAAAGTCTGGGTCAACAAATGCAAACGGTTTTCAGCAAAAAATCGGTGATGTTTAAGGTCCACAGGTTTGCTATTGACAAGGCCTTACAGAGTCCAAACGGACACCTGGACCTGTTCCTCCGCTTCCTCCTGGGTCTTTCACTAGAGTCTAATCAGATTGTTCTGGAAGACCTGCTGAAACAGACAGGAACTAGCCCAGAGACCAATCAGGATACAGTGGAGTACATCAAGATGAAGATCAGTGAGAATCTGTCTGCAGAGAGAAGCATCAATCTGTTCCACTGTCTGAATGAACTGAATGATGGTTCTCTAGTGGAGCAGATCCAACGGGCCCTGAGTTCAGGAAGTCTCTCCACAGATAAACTGTCTCCTGCTCAGTGGTCAGCTCTGGTCTTCATCTTACTGTCATCAGGAAACGATCTGGACGTGTTTGACCTGAAGAAATACTCTGCTTCAGAGGAGGCTCTTCTGAGGCTGCTGCCAGTGGTCAAAGCCTCCAAAAAAGCTCTGTAAGTATCAGATAACTGCAGATACTAACTGGATGGGATGTGTAGGGTTGTTCTCAACTAATGAATATTTAACCCTTGTGTTGTGTGTGTTTAACCCTTGTGTTTTCCACTCAGGTCAAAACCTGACAAAGACTTGACATTTTTGTCCCTTTTTAAGTTTTCACTACCACCACCTTACTAGTTTTACTACTTTTTGGAAGTCATGCTCAATAACCCTCCTTTATATAGAATGATAGTGATGAAAGTGGTCAGTTGTATTTGTAGAGAGCGTTGTAAGGAATCCAATCCACTTTTTGTGGTAATTTGGTAAAAAGGAAACCCATATTTCAGATATAGACATTTTTAAAGGAGGACAACAGGAGGGTTCAGTCAACTGATAATCTTTAGAGTCAGTCAACACATTGATTAATCAATTGAAAAACCTGCAAATAGTTTTTCAGTTTTATTTTATCCCCGCTGATTACTTCAGCAAAATTAATAAATATCTGGCATTTTGTAGTTCATTTAAGGCTTTAATTCATTTGTGTGAATGATTGGGATCCAACTTTTTTCTAGTCCATTAATAACGATCTGATTCCAGTAATATACACAATATTAAAGCTGCAGTCAGAGTTTGCTGGGCCCTTGCACCTCCTTGCATGTCGGGGTTACGTGCACGGCTCTCGGACACTGCAAATCATCACCAATGAAAATATAACTATCTGCTGAGTTCAATGATACCTCACTCAATAGTCTACATTAAACGGTTTGATAGTTATTAAAAAGGGGCGTGGCTAAATCATAGAGGGCAGGCCAAATATCTCATCCAAAGACTTTATGTCATAGAGTTCTTTAGCTGTGAAAGGGGGTGTGGCTAAAGCCTAGATGTCCTCAGGTCTGGACTCTTGTTGATTGTGGGACATTTCACGCATAATTGATCTTACAATAACTTCTTTGTTCATTGATAAATGCTCATAATTCCCGCCACGCCAAACCAACTTGATGCTTTTTTATGTCTTTTCATCGTTGAGGTCTTTAGATGACACAGACCAAATTTGAATTTGATTGGATGAAATCATTACCCCAGTAAGGACAACCTTAGAAATTTGATGGTTTACATTATTTGTGACAGAAACAACATAATTGTCAGGTTCAGGACACTTTTTTTACTAAATAAACACGGTCAAGCAAGAAAAGAGACTCAGACGGCAAATGAGCAGTTTGATAGACAATTGCAAGAGGGAAGAACCTGCGAAGAGAGCAACCTATCTCCAGCATCACTCTCGGGAACTTCAACTATTTCTCTGTAGCCAGTCGTTTTTTTACACAAAGTTTCACAGTTGTTGATACAAAGAGAACGTCTCGGGTTACGTATGTAACCCTTGTTCCCCGAGATAGGGGAACGAGACACTGCGTCGGTTACGACACTATGGGAACGCCTTTAGGCATGACAGGGCTGAATGCAAATGAAAACTACTCCAATCCTATTGGTCCTAGTGAGAACGGTAGCATGTGACGGCATAACCTTTAGGGGCATATAAGCACACCGGCACATAGCTCATTAGCTCTTTTTATGAAGCATGGCACTCCAGGCGGGGCGAGGTGCGGTGAACGACGCAGTGTCTCGTTCCCCTATCTCGGGGAACAAGGGTTACATACGTAACCCGAGACGTTCCCCTTCGAGGGGAACTCGAACTGCGTCGGTTACGACACTATGGGAACGAGATACCCACTAACCCGCGCCGAACCCCGCCTGCCCAGCGTGCAAGCAACCCTTGGGCACGACTAGGAGGAGAGCACCCGGGTGCCAGGAGCGGAGGGAAGGTCCAGACTATAAAACCTGAAGAAGGTGTGAGGAGTGGCCCAGCCAGCTGCATCACAAACCCCCTGAAGAGACGCCCCAGAGAGGAGAGCCGTAGAGGCCGCCATGCCCCTCGTGGAGTGAGCCCGTACAGCCATAGGTGAAGGCAAACCGCGCACCTGATAGGCCAGGGAGATAGTCTGAACAATCCAGTTGCTGATAGTATGTTTGGAAGCGGGGAACCCAGCCTTGGGGGACCCGAAACACACCAGCAACTGGTCCGTCTTCCTCCACCGGGAGGACCTCAGAGCGAAGACGCTCAGCGCTCTGACAGGGCAGAGCAAATGGAGCCTCCCGTCCACCGCCGTCACATGAGGCGGAGGATGAAACGCCTGCAGTACAATGGGCCCTGCAACAGAGGACTGCACCTTGGGAACGTAGCCCGGAATGGGTGCAGGATGGCCCTCACATTACCCGGGCAAACTCCAGGCACCGGGGAACAACCGAAAGAGCCTGGAGGTCCCCCACCCTCCTCAGAGAAGTGATAGCAAGGAGGAAGGCCATCTTCAGGGTCAGGTACTTGGCCTCAGCCGACTCCACGGGCTCGAAGGGGGCCTCAGCCAAAGCCTCGAGAACCACCGCCAGATCCCAGGTGGGAATCCTAGGGCGAGTCGCAGGTCTCATCCTCCGGGTCCCACGGAGAAACCGCACGACCAAGGGAAGTCTCCCCAGAGACCCATCCCCCGAAGGGGCGTGGAAAGCCGAAATGGCTGCCACGTAAACCTTGAGGGTGGATGGGGAAAGGCCCGCAGAGAAGCGGTCCCGCAGAAACTCCAGCACCTGAACCACCGGGCAGGTAACTGGGTCCAGCATGCGTCCACTGCACCAGGCAGAGAAGACGTTCCACTTCAGGCCATACATCCTCCGTGTAGACGGGGCCCAGGAGCTGAGGAGAGTCTCGACCGCTCCTTCCGTCAGGCCCGCCTCCAGGTACTGGGCCCCCTCAAGGGCCAGACCCACAGCCGCCACAGGGCGGGGCAAGGGTGAAGAACCCGGCCCCCGTCCTGGGATAGCAGGTCCCTCCTCAGAGGACGCGCCACGGCAGACCGTCCAGGAGCGCCATCAGGTCCGAGAACCACACCCGGGTCGGCCAGAATGGAGCTACCAGAAGCAGGCAGATGCCCTCCCGACGGACCCTCTCCAGGATCCCCGGGAGCAGGGCGACTGGGGGAAAAGCGTACAGACGCAGCCTCGGCCACTCCCGCACCATGGCGTCCAGCCCTAGCGGGGCCGGCGGCGTCAGGGAGAACCACAGAGGACAGTGCGTAGACTCCTGAGACGCAAACAAGTCCACGTCTATAGGTCCGAACGTTGCGCACAAGGACTCCACCACCTCGGGGTGGAGCCGCCATTCCCCGGGCCTCAGCCCCTGTCTCGACAGCAGGTCCGCACCCTGATTCTGAAGCCCAGGGATAAACATCGCCCTGAGAGAGAGCAGTCTCCGCTGGGACCACAGGAGGATCAGATGCGCCAGTCTGCAGAGAGGGCGCGAGCGCAGACCCCCCTGGTGATTCAGATAGGCCACCACAGCTGTATTGTCGGACCTGACCAGCACGTGATGACCCAGGAGTGCAGGCAGGAAGCTCCGCAGAGCTCGGAACACGGCCAGCATCTCGAGGCAATTGATGTGCCATGACGAGTGACGCTCCTGCCAAACACCCTTCGCCGAGCGGTCGTCCATGACCGCGCCCACCGGTGAGGGAAGCGTCTGTTGAAACGATTACACGGCGACAGGGAGCCCCCAGCGCGGGTCCTTGGGACAGGAACCAAGGCTTCTTCCACACCGACAGGGCACGAAGACATTTGTGCGCAACCCGTATCAGGCGGAATGGGTTCCCCCTCGGGGAGAACCCCTTGGACTTCAGCCACCACTGCAGGGCCTCATGTGCAGAAGACCAGAAGGTATCACGCTGGAAGCAGCCGCCATGAGGCCCAACACCCTCTGGAAGTGTTTCACTGTGATGGCGTGGCCCAGCCTCACACCCTTCACCGCGGCCAGAAGGGACTCGACACGAGCGGAGACAGACGTGCCAGCATTGTCAACGAGTCCCACACCACCCCTAAGAAGACAGTCCTTTGGGCGGGTGCTAGCACACTCTTCCCCTCGTTGAGCCTCAGCCCTAAACGAAGAAGATGAGCAAGGACGACATCTCGATGCCGAACCGCCAACTCCGAGACTGAGCCAGGATAAGCCAGTCGTCGATGTAATTGAGGACCCGGATGCCCTGGAGCCGCAGAGGGGCCAGCGCCGCATCCATACACTTGGTGAAAGTGCGAGGGGAGAGTGCCAGGCCGAAGGGAAGAACCCGATACTGGTACGCCACGCCCCGAAGGCGAACCTCAGGAACTTCCTGTGGGAAGGACGAATGGAGATGTGGAAGTAAGCGTCCCTCAGATCCACGGTGACAAACCAGTCCTCGGACCGGATGTGACACACGATGGCGGGGATGGTGAGCATCTTGAACCTGTATCTCCTCAGAGACCGGTTTAGAACCCGCAGATCCAGAATAGGGCGCAGACCCCCGTCCTTCTGGGAACCAGGAAATACCGGCTGTAGAATCCGGACCCGCTGTCCTGCGGGGGAACGAGCTCCACGGCCCCCTTCTCCAGCAGCGAGCGCACTTCCAGTCCCAGCACCAGGCCTTGGTCCGGGCGCACCACAGTCCGGACCACCCCAGAGAAGCCGGGGGCGGACCCGGAACTGCAGCCTGTACCCTTCGACGACGGTGCGCAGAACCCATGGGGACATTTCACCAAACCGCGCCAAGCGTCTGCAAAATCCGCCAGCGGAACCAACCCCTCGGGGCTGGTGGCCAGTGCGACGTGCCGATCGCGGAAGAGCCCCTGAAGCGGGCTGCCAGGAAGAACCCGCCGACGACCTGTAGTCCAGGAGCCGAACCTCCGGCCACTGCCACCCCTCGGGGAAGGCAGAGCGGAGAAGGCCCGGCGGCGGCTAGGGAACCGAGCCGCTGGAGGGGACCTCAGTCGGCCTCCGGGGGCCAACACACAGTCAGGACCGCCTCGCCTTCCCCTCCGAGACCGGATGACGGCCCTCAGGTCCGACCTGCCGGGGGGGGGTGCGCGGGGTGGGGGGGGCGGGAGCGTTGCCCAGCGTCCCAAGCCACTCGAGGGGGACCGCGAGAAGCGACACTCTGTCTCTGGCGCCGGCGGTGGGAGCTGGTAGGGCTGAGAAGGGCCAGCCGACCCAGCAGAGCGGGATCCAGTCCGGCGAGGGAAAAAACTGCTGGAATGCCTCCCCCTGGGACCTCACATGGCGAACCTGTCGACGACAGAGTTCACCGCCTCCCCAAACAGGCCCGTAGTAGAAACCGGCGCATCCAGAAGGAATTCTCTGTCCTTCTGCCTGATGTCCGAAAGGTTCAGCCAAAGGTGTCTCTCCGTGGCCACCAACACAGACATGGAGCGACCCACAGCCCGGGCCGTAGCCTTGGTGGCACGAAGCGAAAGATCCGTGGCCCGGCGTAGCTCCGCCACTCCTCCTCAGAGGGGCCTCCTCTCTCGTCCATCTCCAGCAGCAGGTCCGCCTGGTAGGCTGCAAAACCGCCATGGTGTGCAAGCACGCACCAGCCTGGCCTGCCGCCATATACGCCTTCCCCACAGCGAGGAAGTCACCCGACACGGACCCGTCGGCAGCGCCGGCTTGCCAAAAGACGACGTCAGCTGGGGAGAGAGGTAACTAGCAAGAGAGTCTTCAACCCGCGGCATCGTCCCGTAGCCGCAGTCCTTAATACCTGCCCATTGCCAACTCCAGCAGCTGGGGAGTAGAAAAGCCGGGCAGAATAAGGTTTATCCCATGATCTACACAATTCACTGTGTAAATCCGGAAAAAACGGCATGGATCGGCGCGGGGGCACGGAGTGGCTCCGCAGGAAGCGATCATCCAGCCTGCCACCAGCGTTAAGCTCCCTCACAGCCTGTGGCCAATCCAGTCCGAGTTTTGCCACGGCCGAGTCACCACATCCAACAGCTCATCATAGTCCGGCGCGGCGCTCTTCTGATGACGTCGGTCCGACACCCGGAAGTCCTCAACTCTTCCATGGCGCCAAGCACAGCCGGCTCCTCAGAGCCAGAGCGTGGACCGCCTCTCAGCCTGCGTCCCGACAGAAGAAGCCGAGTAACGACCAGGGGAGTCGGAATCGGCAGACGAAGGACGAGAAAGGGCCTCAGCGTCTCGGAACCCCCAACAGATCCTGCTGCGAACCCCATGACCGGACCCGACGTGCCGCCTCAGCGAGCGCGGGGCGAGCCACGGGGAGAGCGTATCTGTCCGTCACTGGAAAAGAGGGCCACGCGGGACCTCAGTACCCGCATGGGCAGGGCCTCGCAATGGTCACAAACAGCCCCCTCAAGCTGCCGTGGCGTGCGACAGGCCCAACAAGCACACACAGTTCGTGAGAATCGCCTACCGTGATGAAACGCGGGCAGGGAGACACACATCTCCGGAAACGGTACAAGCGCTCGGACATTATTCCAGGTGAGTAGGATACAGGAGCTTATTCAAAACCAACATCAACCAACGTGCCTGCTGAATAGAAAAAAGCTAATGAGCTATGTGCCGGTGTGCTTATATGCCCTAAAGTTATGCCGTCACATGCTACCGCTCACTAGGACCAATAGGATTGGAGTAGTTTTCATTTGCATTCAGCCCTGTCATGCTAAAGGCGTTCCCATAGTTCGTAACCGACGCAGTTCGATGTTCCCCTCGAAGGGGAACATCTGTTGTTTGGTTTATGCCTACGCTACAAACCAGGGCACAGTGCAGGTCGCTAGGCGACGTGTACTTGACCGACCTCGAATCTAAGACACTTGCTACCCTCTGTGGATACAACGGTGAGACATCTACAACTTCTGAAACAGCAGCAACTAAAGAAAAACAGTTGCTAAATGTGCATATAAGATTATAAAAATATATAAGCATGTAAGAATATATGACAAGCAAGATATGAATATATAATAAGCATGAAAGTTATAATAATTTAAGACACTATACAGAGAAATATGAGATAAAAAGACTGAATTTCTAAATGAATTCTCTGTCAATAATTGTTGCTTTATTACAAAATCTTCTTCAGGCTGAGGGCTGTAACCTGTCAAAGAGAAGTTGTGAAGATCTGTCCTCAGTTCTTCAGCTCAGAGTCCTCTAGTCTGAGAGAGCTGGACCTGAGTACAACAACCTGCAGGATTCAGGAGTGAAGCTGCTCTGTTGGACTGGAAGAGGTCCACACTGCAAACTGGAGATCTCAGGTCAGGATGATAAACCTGTAAAAGATTAATCAGATCTGTCACATGTCAGTTGTCTTCAGTGAGCTCAACATTTCTCTTCATTAAAGTAGTGCATACCTAAATATAGGGTAAAGCTATATTAATAAATATAGAAAGTTTTTCACATATGTTCTGCATACATCTTCAGGCTGAGTGTCTGTAACCTGTCAGAGAGAAGTTGTGGAAGATCTGTCCTCAGTTCTCAGCTCAGAGTCCTCTGGTTGGAGAGCGGACCTGAGTACAACAACCTGCAGGATTCAGGAGTGGAGCTGCTCTCTGCTGGGACTGGAGAGTCCACACTGTAAACTGGAGACACTCAGGTCAGGAATAATAAACCTGTAAAAGATTAATCAGATCTGTCATATGTCAGTTTTCTTTAGTTATTACTCACTTCTCTTTCATTAAAGTAATGCATTCTTAAATATAAGGGCAAGTTATATTAATAAATATAGAAATCTTACACACGTGTTCTGCACATATTTCAGGCTGGTGGCTGTAACCTGTCAGAGAGAAGTTGTGAAGATCTGTCCTCAGTTCCAGCTCAGAGTCCTAGTCTGAGAGAGCTGGACCTGAGTAACAACAACCTGCAGGAATCAGGAATGAGTGCTCTCTGTTGGACTGCAGGGTCCACACTGTAAACTGGAGGCACTCAGGTAGGAATAAAAACCTGTAAAAGATTAATCAGATTGTCACATGTCAGTTGTCATTAGTGAGTTCTCCATTTCTCTTCAATTAAAGTAATGCATACCTAAATATAAGGGTAAGCTATATTAAATGTACATAGAAATGTTTTCAATATGTTCTGCACATATTTTCAGGCTGAGTGGCTGTAACCTGTCAGAGATAATTTGAAGATCTGTCCCCAGTTCTCAGCTCAGAGTCCTCTAGTCTGAGAGAGCTGGACCTGAGTAACAACAACCTGCAGATTCAGGAGTGGAGCTGCTCTCTGCTGGACTGGAGAGTCCACACTGTAA
>NW_022603658.1:0-36099 GCF_008692095.1 Etheostoma spectabile
AAGGCATATTCTTCTCTTTTTCAGGCTACTCTAAAAAGGAATCCTGACGTTATTCCAGCTCCATTCCGTGTGGGGGAGACATCACCTATCCCATGTTTCTCTCAGGTATTTTCAGAGCATTCTGATGTACGGTTTTAATATTAGGCCTTAAAACCAAGGCTATATTGACACTTTTTCAGGCTAACTCTAAAAAGGAATCCTGGACGTTTTCCAGCTTCATTCCAAGTCTGGGGGAGACATCACCTATCCAGTTTTCTCTCAGTATTTTTCAGATATTCTGATGTACGGTTTAATATTAGGCCTTAAAACCAAGGCTATATTGACACTTTTTCAGGCTGTTAAAGGCATATTCTTCTCTTTTTCAGGCTACTCTGAAAGGAATCCTGACGTTATTCCAGCTTCATTCCAAGTCTGGGTGAGACATCACCTATCCATGTTTCTCTCAGGTATGTCAGAGCATTCTGATGTACGGTTTTAATATTAAGGCCTTACAACCAAGGCTATATTGACACTTTTTTCAGGCTGCTAAGGCTATATGACACTTTTTCATGTTGTTAAGGCTATTCTTCTCTATTTCAGGCTACTCTAAAAAGGAATCCTGACGTTATCCCAGCTTCATTCCAAGTCTGGGGGAGACATCACCTATCCAGTGTTTCTCTCAGGTATTTCAGAGCATTCTGATTACGGTTTAAATATTAAGTTTCTAAAACCAAGGCTATATTGACACTTTTTCAGGTGTTAAAGGCATATTCTTTTTTCAGGCTACTCTAAAAAGGAATCCTGACGTTATCCAGCTTCATTCCAAGTCTGGGGAGACATCACCTATCCAGTGTTTCTCTCAGTAATGTCAGAGCATTCTGATGTACGGTTTTAATATTAAGGCCTTACAACCAAGACTATATTGACACTTTTTCAGGCTGTTAAAGGCTGTATTGACACTTTTTCATGTTGTTAAGGCATATTCTTCTCTTTTTCAGGCTACTCTAAAGAGGAATCCTGACGTTATTATTCCAGCTTCATTCCAATCTGGGGGAGACATCACCTATCCAGTTTTCTCTCAGGTATTTCAGAGCATTCTGATGTACGGTTTTAATATCAAGGCCTTACAACCAAGGCTATATTGACCCTTTTTCAGGCTTGTTAAAGGCATATTCTTCTCTTTTTCAGGCTACTCTAAAAGGAATCCTGACGTTATTCCAGCTTCGATCCAAGTCTGGGGGAGACATCACCTATCCCGTGTTTCTCTCAGGAATTTCAAGCATTCTGATGTACGGTTTTAATAAAGCCTTAAAACCAAGGCTATATTGACACTTTTTTCAGGCTGTTAAAGGCATATTCTTCTCTTTTTCAGGCTACTCTAAAAAGGAATCCTGACGTTTATCCAGCTTCATTCCAAGTCTGGGGAGACATCACCTATCCAGTGTTTCTCTCAGGTAATTCAGAGCATTCTGATGTACGGTTTTAATATTAAGCCTTACAACCAAGCTATATTGACAGTTTTTCAGGCTGTTAAAGGCTGTATTGACACTTTTTCATGTTGTAAAGGCATATTCTTCTCTTTTTCAGGCTACTCTAAAAGGAATCCTGACGTTATTCGCTTCATTCCAAGTGTGGGGGAGACATCACCTATCCATGTTTCTCTCAGGTATTTCAGAGCATTCTGATGTACGGTTTTAATATAAGGCCTTAAAACCAAGGCTATATTGACACTTAATTTTTTCAGGCTACTCTAAAAAGGAATCCTGACGTTATTCCAGCTTCATTCCAAGTCTGGGGGAGACATCACCTATCCAGTGTTTCTCTCAGGTATTTTCAGAGCATTCTGATGTACGGTTTTAATATTAAGGCCTTAAACCAAGGCTATATTGACACTTTTTCAGGCTGTTAAAGGCATATTCTTCTCTTTTTCAGGCTACTCTAAAAGGAATCCTGACGTTATTCCAGCTTCATTCCAAGTCTGGGGAGACATCACCTATCCAGTGTTTCTCTCAGGTAATTTCAGAGCATTCTGATGTACGTTTTAATATTAAGGCCTTACACCCAAGCTATATTGACACTTTTTCAGCTGCTAAAGGCTATATTGACACTTTTTCATGTTGTTAAAGGCATATTCTTCTCTTTTTCAGGCTACTCTAAAAAGGAATCCTGACGTTATCCCAGCTTCATTCCAAGTCTGGGGGAGACATCACCTATCCAGTGTTTCTCTCAGGTAATTTCAGAGCATTCTGATGTACGGTTTTAATATTAAGGCTTAAAACCAAGGCTATATTGACACTTTTTCAGGCTGTTAAAGCATATTCTTCTCTTTTTCAGGCTACTCTAAAAAGGAATCCTGACGTTATTCCAGCTTCATTCCAAGTCTGGGGGAGACATCACCTATCCAGTGTTTCTCTCAGGTAATTTCAGAGCATTCTGATGTACGGTTTTAATATTAAGGCCTTACAACCAAGGCTATATTGACACTTTTTCAGGCTGTTAAAGGCTGTATTGACACTTTTTCATGTTGTTAAAGCATATTCTTCTCTTTTCCAGGCTACTCTAAAAGGAATCCTGACGTTATTCCAGCTTCATTCCAAGTCTGGGGGAGACATCACCTATCCAGTGTTTCTCTCAGGTATTTTCAGAGCATTCTGATGTACGGTTTTAATATTAAGGCCTTAAAACCAAGGCTATATTGACACTTTTTCAGGCTGTTAAAGGCATATTCTTCTCTTTTTCAGGCTACTCTAAAAGGAATCCTGACGTTATTCCAGCTTCATTCCAAGTCTGGGGAGACATCACCTATCCAGTGTTTCTCTCAGGTATTTTCAGAGCATTCTGATGTACGGTTTTAATATTAAGGCCTTAAAACCAAGGCTATATTGACACTTTTTCAGGCTGTTAAAGGCATATTCTTCTCTTTTTCAGGCTACTCTAAAAGGAGAATCCTGACGTTATTCCAGCTTCATTCCAAGTCTGGGGAGACATCACCTATCCAGTGTTTCTCTCAGGTATTTTCAGAGCATTCTGATGTACGGTTTTAATATTAAGGCCTTAAACCAAGGCTATATTGACACTTTTTCAGGCTACTCTAAAAAGGAATCCTGACGTTATTCCAGCTTCATTCCAAGTCTGGGGGAGACATCACCTATCCAGTGTTTCTCTCAGGTATTTTCAGAGCATTCTGATGTACGGTTTTAATATTAAGGCCTTAAAACCAAGGCTATATTGACACTTTTTCAGGCTGTTAAAGGCATATTCTTCTCTTTTTCAGGCTACTCTAAAAAGGAATCCTGACGTTATTCCAGCTTCATTCCAAGTCTGGGGAGACATCACCTATCCAGTGTTTCTCTCAGTAATTTCAGAGCATTCTGATGTACGGTTTTAATATTAAGGCCTTACAACCAAGGCTATATTGACACTTTTTCAGGCTGTTAAAGGCATATTCTTCTCTTTTTCAGGCTACTCTAAAAGGAATCCTGACGTTATTCCAGCTTCATTCCAAGTCTGGGGGAGACATCACCTATCCAGTGTTTCTCTCAGGAATTTCAGAGCATTCTGATGTACGGTTTTAATATTAAGGCCTTAAACCAAGGCTATATTGACACTTTTTCAGGCTGTTAAAGGCATATTCTTCTCTTTTTCAGGCTACTCTAAAAGGAATCCTGACGTTATTCCAGCTTCATTCCAAGTCTGGGGAGACATCACCTATCCAGTGTTTCTCTCAGGTAATTCAGAGCATTCTGATGTACGGTTTTAATATTAAGGCCTTACAACCAAGACTATATTGACAGTTTTTCAGGCTGTTAAAGGCTGTATTGACACTTTTTCATGTTGTTAAGGCATATTCTTCTCTTTTTCAGGCTACTCTAAAAGGAATCCTGACGTTATTCCAGCTTCATTCCAAGTGGGGGAGACATCACCTATCCAGTGTTTCTCTCAGGTATTTTCAGAGCATTCTGATGTACGGTTTTAATATTAAGGCCTTAAAACCAAGGCTATATTGACACTTTTTCAGGCTACTCTAAAAAGGAATCCTGACGTTATTCCAGCTTCATTCCAAGTCTGGGGGAGACATCACCTATCCAGTGTTTCTCTCAGGTATTTTCAGAGCATTCTGATGTACGGTTTTAATATTAAGGCCTTAAAACCAAGGCTATATTGACACTTTTTCAGGCTGTTAAAGGCATATTCTTCTCTTTTTCAGGCTACTCTAAAAAGGAATCCTGACGTTATTCCAGCTTCATTCCAAGTCTGGGGAGACATCACCTATCCAGTGTTTCTCTCAGGTATTTTCAGAGCATTCTGATGTACGGTTTTAATATTAAGGCCTTACAACCAGGCTATATTGACACTTTTTCAGGCTGCTAAAGGCTATATTGACACTTTTTCATGTTGTTAAGGCATATTCTTCTCTTTTTCAGGCTACTCTAAAAGGAATCCTGACGTTATTCCAGCTTCATTCCAAGTCTGGGGGAGACATCACCTATCCAGTGTTTCTCTCAGGTAATTTCAGAGCATTCTGATGTACGGTTTTAATATTAAGGCCTTAAAACCAAGGCTATATTGACACTTTTTCATGTTGTTAAAGGCATATTCTTCTCTTTTTCAGGCTACTCTAAAAAGGAATCCTGACGTTATTCCAGCTTCATTCCAAGTCTGGGGAGACATCACCTATCCAGTGTTTCTCTCAGGTATGTCAGAGCATTCTGATGTACGGTTTTAATATTAAGGCCTTACAACCAAGCTATATTGACACTTTTTCAGGCTGTTAAAGGCTATTGACACTTTTTCATGTTGTTAAGGCTATTCTTCTCTTTTTCAGGCTACTCTAAAAGGAATCCTGACGTTATTCCAGCTTCATTCCAAGTCTGGGGAGACATCACCTATCCAGTGTTTCTCTCAGGTAATTTCAGAGCATTCTGATGTACGGTTTTAATATTAAGGCCTTACAACCAAGGCTATATTGACACTTTTTCAGGCTGTTAAAGGCATATTCTTCTCTTTTTCAGGCTACTCTAAAAGGAATCCTGACGTTATTCCAGCTTCATCCAAGTCTGGGGGAGACATCACCTATCCAGTGTTTCTCTCAGGTATTTTCAGAGCATTCTGATGTACGGTTTAATATTAAGGCCTTAAAACCAAGGCTATATTGACACTTTTTCAGGCTGTTAAAGGCATATTCTTCTCTTTTTCAGGCTACTCTAAAAAGGAATCCTGACGTTATTCCAGCTTCATTCCAAGTCTGGGGGAGACATCACCTATCCAGTGTTTCTCTCAGGTATTTTCAGAGCATTCTGATGTACGGTTTTAATATTAAGGCCTTAAAACCAAGGCTATATTGACACTTTTTCAGGCTACTCTAAAAAGGAATCCTGACGTTATTCCAGCTTCATTCCAAGTCTGGGGAGACATCACCTATCCAGTGTTTCTCTCAGGTATTTTCAGAGCATTCTGATGTACGGTTTTAATATTAAGGCCTTAAAACCAAGGCTATATTGACACTTTTTCAGGCTGTTAAAGGCATATTCTTCTCTTTTTCAGGCTACTCTAAAAAGGAATCCTGACGTTATTCCAGCTTCATTCCAAGTCTGGGGGAGACATCACCTATCCAGTGTTTCTCTCAGGTAATTTCAGAGCATTCTGATGTACGGTTTTAATATTAAGGCCTTAAAACCAAGGCTATATTGACACTTTTTCAGGCTGTTAAAGGCATATTCTTCTCTTTTTCAGGCTACTCTAAAAAGGAATCCTGACGTTATTCCAGCTTCATTCCAAGTCTGGGGGAGACATCACCTATCCAGTGTTTCTCTCAGGTATTTCAGAGCATTCTGATGTACGGTTTTAATATTAAGGCCTTACAACCAAGGCTATATTGACACTTTTTCAGGCTGTTAAAGGCTATATTGACACTTTTTCATGTTTTAAAGGCATATTCTTCTCTTTTTCAGGCTACTCTAAAAAGGAATCCTGACGTTATTCCAGCTTCATTCCAAGTCTGGGGAGACATCACCTATCCAGTGTTTCTCTCAGGTATTTCAGAGCATTCTGATGTACGGTTTTAATATTAAGGCCTTAAAACCAAGGCTATATTGACACTTTTTCATGTTGTTAAAGGCATATTCTTCTCTTTTTCAGGCTACTCTAAAAAGGAATCCTGACGTTATTCCAGCTTCATTCCAAGTCTGGGGGAGACATCACCTATCCAGTGTTTCTCTCAGGTAATTCAGAGCATTCTGATGTACGGTTTTAATATTAAGGCCTTACAACCAAGGCTATATTGACACTTTTTCAGGCTGTTAAAGCTATTGACACTTTTTCATGTTGTTAAAGGCATATTCTTCTCTTTTTCAGGCTACTCTAAAAGGAATCCTGACGTTATTCCAGCTTCATTCCAAGTCTGGGGAGACATCACCTATCCAGTGTTTCTCTCAGGTAATTTCAGAGCATTCTGATGTACGGTTTTAATATTAAGGCCTTACAACCAAGGCTATATTGACACTTTTTCAGGCTGTTAAAGGCATATTCTTCTCTTTTTTCAGGCTACTCTAAAAAGGAATCCTGACGTTATTCCAGCTTCATTCCAAGTCTGGGGGAGACATCACCTATCCAGTGTTTCTCTCAGGAATTTTCAGAGCATTCTGATGTACGGTTTAATATTAAGGCCTTAAAACCAAGGCTATATTGACACTTTTTTCAGGCTGTTAAAGGCATATTCTTCTCTTTTTCAGGCTACTCTAAAAGGAATCCTGACGTTATTCCAGCTTCATTCCAAGTCTGGGGGAGACATCACCTATCCAGTGTTTCTCTCAGGTATTTTCAGAGCATTCTGATGTACGGTTTTAATATTAAGGCCTTAAACCAAGGCTATATTGACACTTTTTTCAGGCTACTCTAAAAAGGAATCCTGACGTTATTCCAGCTTCATTCCAAGTCTGGGGGAGACATCACCTATCCAGTGTTTCTCTCAGGTATTTTCAGAGCATTCTGATGTACGGTTTTAATATTAAGGCCTTACAACCAAGGCTATATTGACACTTTTTCAGGCTGTTAAAGGCTATATTCTCTCTTTTTCAGGCTACTCTAAAAAGGAATCCTGACGTTATTCCAGCTTCATTCCAAGTCTGGGGAGACATCACCTATCCAGTGTTTCTCTCAGGTAATTCAGAGCATTCTGATGTACGGTTTTAATATTAAGGCCTTACAACCAAGGCTATATTGACACTTTTTCAGGCTGTTAAAGGCTATATTGACACTTTTTCATGTTGTTAAAGCATATTCTTCTCTTTTTCAGGCTACTCTAAAAGGAATCCTGACGTTATTCCAGCTTCATTCCAAGTCTGGGGAGACATCACCTATCCAGTGTTTCTCTCAGGTAATTTCAGAGCATTCTGATGTACGGTTTTAATATTAAGGCCTTAAACCAAGGCTATATTGACACTTTTTCAGGCTGTTAAAGGCATATTCTTCTCTTTTTCAGGCTACTCTAAAAAGGAATCCTGACGTTATTCCAGCTTCATTCCAAGTCTGGGGGAGACATCACCTATCCAGTGTTTCTCTCAGGTATTTTCAGAGCATTCTGATGTACGGTTTTAATATTAAGGCCTTACAACCAAGGCTATATTGACACTTTTTCAGGCTGTTAAAGGCATATTCTTCTCTTTTTCAGGCTACTCTAAAAAGAATCCTGACGTTATTCCAGCTTCATTCCAAGTCTGGGGAGACATCACCTATCCAGTGTTTCTCTCAGGTATTTTCAGAGCATTCTGATGTACGGTTTTAATATTAAGGCCTTACAACCAAGGCTATATTGACATTTTTCAGGCTGTTAAAGGCTGTATTGACACTTTTTCATGTTTTTAAAGGCATATTCTTCTCTTTTTCAGGCTACTCTAAAAAGGAATCCTGACGTTATTCCAGCTTCATTCCAAGTCTGGGGGAGACATCACCTATCCAGTGTTTCTCTCAGGTATTTCAGAGCATTCTGATGTACGGTTTTAATATTAAGGCCTTACAACCAAGGCTATATTGACACTTTTTCAGGCTGTTAAGGCTATATTGACACTTTTTCATGTTGTTAAAGGCATATTCTTCTCTTTTTCAGGCTACTCTAAAAAGGAATCCTGACGTTATTCCAGCTTCATTCCAAGTCTGGGGGAGACATCACCTATCCAGTGTTTCTCTCAGGTATTTTCAGAGCATTCTGATGTACGGTTTTAATATTAAGGCCTTAAAACCAAGGCTATATTGACACTTTTTCAGGCTGTTAAAGGCATATTCTTCTCTTTTTCAGGCTACTCTAAAAGGAATCCTGACGTTATTCCAGCTTCATTCCAAGTCTGGGGAGACATCACCTATCCAGTGTTTCTCTCAGGTATTTTCAGAGCATTCTGATGTACGGTTTTAATATTAAGGCCTTAAAACCAAGGCTATATTGACACTTTTTCAGGCTGTTAAAGGCATATTCTTCTCTTTTTCAGGCTACTCTAAAAAGGAATCCTGACGTTATTCCAGCTTCATTCCAAGTCTGGGGGAGACATCACCTATCCAGTGTTTCTCTCAGGTATTTCAGAGCATTCTGATGTACGGTTTTAATATTAAGGCCTTACAACCAAGGCTATATTGACACTTTTTCAGGCTGTTAAAGGCTATATTGACACTTTTTCATGTTGTTAAAGGCATATTCTTCTCTTTTTCAGGCTACTCTAAAAAGGAATCCTGACGTTATTCCAGCTTCATTCCAAGTCTGGGGGAGACATCACCTATCCAGTGTTTCTCTCAGGTAATTTCAGAGCATTCTGATGTACGGTTTTAATATTAAGGCCTTAAAACCAAGGCTATATTGACACTTTTTCAGGCTGTTAAAGGCATATTCTTCTCTTTTTCAGGCTACTCTAAAAAGGAATCCTGACGTTATTTCCAGCTTCATTCCAAGTCTGGGGGAGACATCACCTATCCAGTGTTTCTCTCAGGAATTTTCAGAGCATTCTGATGTACGGTTTTAATATTAAGGCCTTAAAACCAAGGCTATATTGACACTTTTTCAGGCTGTTAAAGGCATATTCTTCTCTTTTTCAGGCTACTCTAAAAAGGAATCCTGACGTTATTCCAGCTTCATTCCAAGTCTGGGGGAGACATCACCTATCCAGTGTTTCTCTCAGGTATTTTCAGAGCATTCTGATGTACGGTTTTAATATTAAGGCCTTAAACCAAGGCTATATTGACACTTTTTCAGGCTGTTAAAGGCATATTCTTCTCTTTTTCAGGCTACTCTAAAAAGGAATCCTGACGTTATTCCAGCTTCATTCCAAGTCTGGGGGAGACATCACCTATCCAGTGTTTCTCTCAGGTAATTTCAGAGCATTCTGATGTACGGTTTTAATATTAAGGCCTTACAACCAGGCTATATGACACTTTTTCAGGCTGTTAAAGGCTATATTGACACTTTTTCATGTTGTTAAAGGCATATTCTTCTCTTTTTCAGGCTACTCTAAAAAGGAATCCTGACGTTATTCCAGCTTCATTCCAAGTCTGGGGGAGACATCACCTATCCAGTGTTTCTCTCAGGTATTTTCAGAGCATTCTGATGTACGGTTTTAATATTAAGGCCTTAAAACCAAGGCTATATTGACACTTTTTCAGGCTGTTAAAGGCATATTCTTCTCTTTTTCAGGCTACTCTAAAAAGGAATCCTGACGTTATTCCAGCTTCATTCCAAGTCTGGGGGAGACATCACCTATCCAGTGTTTCTCTCAGGTATTTTCAGAGCATTCTGATGTACGGTTTTAATATTAAGGCCTTAAAACCAAGGCTATATTGACACTTTTTCAGGCTGTTAAAGGCATATTCTTCTCTTTTTCAGGCTACTCTAAAAAGGAATCCTGACGTTATTCCAGCTTCATTCCAAGTCTGGGGGAGACATCACCTATCCAGTGTTTCTCTCAGGTAATGTCAGAGCATTCTGATGTACGGTTTTAATATTAAGGCCTTACAACCAAGCTATATTGACACTTTTTCAGGCTGTTAAAGGCTATATTGACACTTTTTCATGTTGTTAAAGGCATATTCTTCTCTTTTTCAGGCTACTCTAAAAGGAATCCTGACGTTATTCCAGCTTCATTCCAAGTCTGGGGGAGACATCACCTATCCAGTGTTTCTCTCAGGTAATTTCAGAGCATTCTGATGTACGGTTTTAATATTAAGGCCTTAAAACCAAGGCTATATTGACACTTTTTCAGGCTGTTAAAGGCATATTCTTCTCTTTTTCAGGCTACTCTAAAAAGGAATCCTGACGTTATTCCAGCTTCATTCCAAGTCTGGGGGAGACATCACCTATCCAGTGTTTCTCTCAGGTATTTTCAGAGCATTCTGATGTACGGTTTTAATATTAAGGCCTTAAAACCAAGGCTATATTGACACTTTTTCAGGCTGTTAAAGGCATATTCTTCTCTTTTTCAGGCTACTCTAAAAAGGAATCCTGACGTTATTCCAGCTTCATTCCAAGTCTGGGGGAGACATCACCTATCCAGTGTTTCTCTCAGGTATTTTCAGAGCATTCTGATGTACGGTTTTAATATTAAGGCCTTAAAACCAAGGCTATATTGACACTTTTTCAGGCTGTTAAAGGCATATTCTTCTCTTTTTCAGGCTACTCTAAAAAGGAATCCTGACGTTATTCCAGCTTCATTCCAAGTCTGGGGGAGACATCACCTATCCAGTGTTTCTCTCAGGTAATTTCAGAGCATTCTGATGTACGGTTTTAATATTAAGGCCTTAAAACCAAGGCTATATTGACACTTTTTCAGGCTGTTAAAGGCTATATGACACTTTTTCATGTTGTTAAGGCATATTCTTCTCTTTTTCAGGCTACTCTAAAAAGGAATCCTGACGTTATTCCAGCTTCATTCCAAGTCTGGGGAGACATCACCTATCCAGTGTTTCTCTCAGGTATTTTCAGAGCATTCTGATGTACGGTTTTAATATTAAGGCCTTAAAACCAAGGCTATATTGACACTTTTTCAGGCTGTTAAAGGCATATTCTTCTCTTTTTCAGGCTACTCTAAAAAGGAATCCTGACGTTATTCCAGCTTCATTCCAAGTCTGGGGGAGACATCACCTATCCAGTGTTTCTCTCAGGTATTTTCAGAGCATTCTGATGTACGGTTTTAATATTAAGGCCTTAAAACCAAGGCTATATTGACACTTTTTCAGGCTGTTAAAGGCATATTCTTCTCTTTTTCAGGCTACTCTAAAAAGGAATCCTGACGTTATTCCAGCTTCATTCCAAGTCTGGGGGAGACATCACCTATCCAGTGTTTCTCTCAGGTATTTTCAGAGCATTCTGATGTACGGTTTTAATATTAAGGCCTTAAACCAAGGCTATATTGACACTTTTTCAGGCTGTTAAAGGCATATTCTTCTCTTTTTCAGGCTACTCTAAAAAGGAATCCTGACGTTATTCCAGCTTCATTCCAAGTCTGGGGGAGACATCACCTATCCAGTGTTTCTCTCAGGTATTTTCAGAGCATTCTGATGTACGGTTTTAATATTAAGGCCTTAAAACCAAGGCTATATTGACACTTTTTCAGGCTGTTAAAGGCATATTCTTCTCTTTTTCAGGCTACTCTAAAAAGGAATCCTGACGTTATTCCAGCTTCATTCCAAGTCTGGGGAGACATCACCTATCCAGTGTTTCTCTCAGGTTTTCAGAGCATTCTGATGTACGGTTTTAATATTAAGGCCTTAAACCAAGGCTATATTGACACTTTTTCAGGCTGTTAAAGGCTATATTGACACTTTTTCATGTTGTTAAAGGCATATTCTTCTCTTTTTCAGGCTACTCTAAAAAGGAATCCTGACGTTATTCCAGCTTCATTCCAAGTCTGGGGGAGACATCACCTATCCAGTGTTTCTCTCAGGTATTTTCAGAGCATTCTGATGTACGTTTTTAATATTAAGGCCTTAAAACCAAGGCTATATTGACACTTTTTCAGGCTGTTAAAGGCATATTCTTCTCTTTTTCAGGCTACTCTAAAAAGGAATCCTGACGTTATTCCAGCTTCATTCCAAGTCTGGGGAGACATCACCTATCCAGTGTTTCTCTCAGGTATTTTCAGAGCATTCTGATGTACGGTTTTAATATTAAGGCCTTAAAACCAAGGCTATATTGACACTTTTTCAGGCTGTTAAAGGCATATTCTTCTCTTTTTCAGGCTACTCTAAAAAGGAATCCTGACGTTATTCCAGCTTCATTCCAAGTCTGGGGGAGACATCACCTATCCAGTGTTTCTCTCAGGTATTTTCAGAGCATTCTGATGTACGGTTTTAATATTAAGGCCTTAAAACCAAGGCTATATTGACACTTTTTCAGGCTGTTAAAGGCATATTCTTCTCTTTTTCAGGCTACTCTAAAAAGGAATCCTGACGTTATTCCAGCTTCATTCCAAGTCTGGGGGAGACATCACCTATCCAGTGTTTCTCTCAGGTATTTTCAGAGCATTCCGATGTACGGTTTTAATATTAAGGCCTTAAAACCAAGGCTATATTGACACTTTTTTAGGCTACTAAAGGCTATATTGACACTTTTTCATGTTGTTAAAGGCATATTCTTCTCTTTTTCAGGCTACTCTAAAAAGAATCCTGACGTTATTCCAGCTTCATTCCAAGTCTGGGGGAGACATCACCTATCCAGTGTTTCTCTCAGGTATTTTCAGAGCATTCTGATGTACGGTTTTAATATTAAGGCCTTAAAACCAAGGCTATATTGACACTTTTTCAGGCTGTTAAAGGCATATTCTTCTCTTTTTCAAGCTACTCTAAAAAGGAATCCTGACGTTATTCCAGCTTCATTCCAAGTCTGGGGAGACATCACCTATCCAGTGTTTCTCTCAGGTATTTTCAGAGCATTCTGATGTACGGTTTTAATATTAAGGCCTTAAAACCAAGGCTATATTGACACTTTTTCAGGCTGTTAAAGGCATATTCTTCTCTTTTTCAGGCTACTCTAAAAAATCCTGACGTTATTCCAGCTTCATTCCAAGTCTGGGGAGACATCACCTATCCAGTGTTTCTCTCAGGTATTTTCAGAGCATTCTGATGTACGGTTTTAATATTAAGGCCTTAAACCAAGGCTATATTGACACTTTTTCAGGCTGTTAAAGGCATATTCTTCTCTTTTTCAGGCTACTCTAAAAAGGAATCCTGACGTTATTCCAGCTTCATTCCAAGTCTGGGTGAGACATCACCTATCCAGTGTTTCTCTCAGGTAATGTCAGAGCATTCTGATGTACGGTTTTAATATTAAGGCCTTACAACCAAGGCTATATTGACACTTTTTCAGGCTGTTAAAGGCTATATTGACACTTTTTCATGTTGTTAAAGGCATATTCTTCTCTTTTTCAGGCTACTCTAAAAAGGAATCCTGACGTTATTCCAGCTTCATTCCAAGTCTGGGGGAGACATCACCTATCCAGTGTTTCTCTCAGGTATTTTCAGAGCATTCTGATGTACGGTTTTAATATTAAGGCCTTAAAACCAAGGCTATATTGACACTTTTTCAGGCTGTTAAAGGCATATTCTTCTCTTTTTCAGGCTACTCTAAAAAGGAATCCTGACGTTATTCCAGCTTCATTCCAAGTCTGGGGGAGACATCACCTATCCAGTGTTTCTCTCAGGTATTTTCAGAGCATTCTGATGTACGGTTTAATAATTAAGGCCTTAAAACCAAGGCTATATTGACACTTTTTCAGGCTGTTAAAGGCATATTCTTCTCTTTTTCAGGCTACTCTAAAAAGGAATCCTGACGTTATTCCAGCTTCATTCCAAGTCTGGGGGAGACATCACCTATCCAGTGTTTCTCTCAGGTATTTTCAGAGCATTCTGATGTACGGTTTTAATATTAGGCCTTAAAACCAAGGCTATATTGACACTTTTTCATGTTGTTAAAGGCATATTCTTCTCTTTTTCAGGCTACTCTAAAAAGGAATCCTGACGTTATTCCAGCTTCATTCCAAGTCTTGGGGAGACATCACCTATCCAGTGTTTCTCTCAGGTATTTTCAGAGCATTCTGATGTACGGTTTTAATATTAAGGCCTTACAACCAAGGCTATATTGACAGTTTTTCAGGCTGTTAAAGGCTATATTGACACTTTTTCATGTTGTTAAAGGCATATTTTTCTCTTTTTCAGGCTACTCTAAAAAGGAATCCTGAAGTTATTCCAGCTTCATTCCAAGTCTAGGGGAGACATCACCTATCCAGTGTTTCTCTCAGGTATTTTCAGAGCATTCTGATGTACGGTTTTAATATTAAGGCCTTAAAACCAAGGCTATATTGACACTTTTTCAGGCTGTTAAAGGCATATTCTTCTCTTTTTCAGGCTACTCTAAAAAGGAATCCTGACGTTATTCCAGCTTCATTCCAAGTCTGGGGGAGACATCACCTATCCAGTGTTTCTCTCAGGTATTTTCAGAGCATTCTGATGTACGGTTTTAATATTAAGGCCTTAAAACCAAGGCTATATTGACACTTTTTCAGGCTGTTAAAGGCATATTCTTCTCTTTTTCAGGCTACTCTAAAAAGGAATCCTGACGTTATTCCAGCTTCATTCCAAGTCTGGGGGAGACATCACCTATCCAGTGTTTCTCTCAGGTATTTTCAGAGCATTCTGATGTACGGTTTTAATATTAAGGCCTTAAAACCAAGGCTATATTGACACTTTTTCAGGCTGTTAAAGGCATATTCTTCTCTTTTTCAGGCTACTCTAAAAAGGAATCCTGACGTTATTCCAGCTTCATTCCAAGTCTGGGGAGACATCACCTATCCAGTGTTTCTCTCAGGTATTTCAGAGCATTCTGATGTACGGTTTTAATATTAAGGCCTTAAAACCAAGGCTATATTGACACTTTTTAGGCTGTTAAGGCTATATTGACACTTTTTCATGTTGTTAAAGGCATATTCTTCTCTTTTTCAGGCTACTCTAAAAAGGAATCCTGACGTTATTCCAGCTTCATTCCAAGTCTGGGGGAGACATCACCTATCCAGTGTTTCTCTCAGGTATTTTCAGAGCATTCTGATGTACGGTTTTAATATTAAGGCCTTAAAACCAAGGCTATATTGACACTTTTTCAGGCTGTTAAAGGCATATTCTTCTCTTTTTCAGGCTACTCTAAAAAGGAATCCTGACGTTATTCCAGCTTCATTCCAAGTCTGGGGAGACATCACCTATCCAGTGTTTCTCTCAGGTATTTCAGAGCATTCTGATGTACGGTTTTAATATTAAGGCCTTAAAACCAAGGCTATATTGACACTTTTTCAGGCTGTTAAAGGCATATTCTTCTCTTTTTCAGGCTACTCTAAAAAGGAATCCTGACGTTATTCCAGCTTCATTCCAAGTCTGGGGGAGACATCACCTATCCAGTGTTTCTCTCAGGTAATTTCAGAGCATTCTGATGTACGGTTTTAATATTAAGGCCTTAAAACCAAGGCTATATTGACACTTTTTCAGGCTGTTAAAGGCATATTCTTCTCTTTTTCAGGCTACTCTAAAAAGGAATCCTGACGTTATTCCAGCTTCATTCCAAGTCTGGGGAGACATCACCTATCCAGTGTTTCTCTCAGGTATTTTCAGAGCATTCTGATGTACGGTTTTAATATTAAGGCCTTAAACCAAGGCTATATTGACACTTTTTCAGGCTGTAAAGGCTATATTGACACTTTTTCATGTTGTTAAAGGCATATTCTTCTCTTTTTCAGGCTACTCTAAAAAGGAATCCTGACGTTATTCCAGCTTCATTCCAAGTCTGGGGGAGACATCACCTATCCAGTGTTTCTCTCAGGTATTTCAGAGCATTCTGATGTACGGTTTTAATATTAAGGCCTTAAAACCAAGGCTATATTGACACTTTTTCAGGCTGTTAAAGGCATATTCTTCTCTTTTTCAGGCTACTCTAAAAGGAATCCTGACGTTATTCCAGCTTCATTCCAAGTCTGGGGGAGACATCACCTATCCAGTGTTTCTCTCAGGTATTTTCAGAGCATTCTGATGTACGGTTTTAATATTAAGGCCTTAAACCAAGGCTATATTGACACTTTTTCAGGCTGTTAAAGGCATATTCTTCTCTTTTTCAGGCTACTCTAAAAAGGAATCCTGACGTTATTCCAGCTTCATTCCAAGTCTGGGGAGACATCACCTATCCAGTGTTTCTCTCAGGTATTTCAGAGCATTCTGATGTACGGTTTTAATATTAAGGCCTTAAAACCAAGGCTATATTGACACTTTTTCAGGCTGTTAAAGGCATATTCTTCTCTTTTTCAGGCTACTCTAAAAAGGAATCCTGACGTTATTCCAGCTTCATTCCAAGTCTGGGGGAGACATCACCTATCCAGTGTTTCTCTCAGGTATTTTCAGAGCATTCTGATGTACGGTTTTAATATTAAGGCCTTACAACCAAGGCTATATTGACACTTTTTCAGGCTGTTAAAGGCTATATTGACACTTTTTCATGTTGTTAAAGGCATATTCTTCTCTTTTTCAGGCTACTCTAAAAAGGAATCCTGACGTTATTCCAGCTTCATTCCAAGTCTGGGGGAGACATCACCTATCCAGTGTTTCTCTCAGGTATTTTCAGAGCATTCTGATGTACGGTTTTAATATTAAGGCCTTAAAACCAAGGCTATATTGACACTTTTTCAGGCTGTTAAAGGCATATTCTTCTCTTTTTCAGGCTACTCTAAAAAGGAATCCTGACGTTATTCCAGCTTCATTCCAAGTCTGGGGGAGACATCACCTATCCAGTGTTTCTCTCAGGTATTTTCAGAGCATTCTGATGTACGGTTTTAATATTAAGGCCTTAAAACCAAGGCTATATTGACACTTTTTCAGGCTGTTAAAGGCATATTCTTCTCTTTTTCAGGCTACTCTAAAAAGGAATCCTGACGTTATTCCAGCTTCATTCCAAGTCTGGGGAGACATCACCTATCCAGTGTTTCTCTCAGGTATTTTCAGAGCATTCTGATGTACGGTTTTAATATTAAGGCCTTAAAACCAAGGCTATATTGACACTTTTTCAGGCTGTTAAAGGCATATTCTTCTCTTTTCAGGCTACTCTAAAAAGGAATCCTGACGTTATTCCAGCTTCATTCCAAGTCTGGGGAGACATCACCTATCCAGTGTTTCTCTCAGGTAATTCAGAGCATTCTGATGTACGGTTTTAATATTAAGGCCTTAAACCAAGGCTATATTGACACTTTTTCAGGCTGTTAAGGCTATATTGACACTTTTCATGCTGTTAAAGGCATATTCTTCTCTTTTTCAGGCTACTCTAAAAAGGAATCCTGACGTTATTCCAGCTTCATTCCAAGTCTGGGGAGACATCACCTATCCAGTGTTTCTCTCAGGTATTTCAGAGCATTCTGATGTACGGTTTTAATATTAAGGCCTTAAAACCAAGGCTATATTGACACTTTTTCATGTTGTTAAAGGCATATTCTTCTCTTTTTCAGGCTACTCTAAAAAGGAATCCTGACGTTATTCCAGCTTCATTCCAAGTCTTGGGGAGACATCACCTATCCAGTGTTTCTCTCAGGTAATTTCAGAGCATTCTGATGTACGTTTTAATATTAAGGCCTTACAACCAAGGCTATATTGACAGTTTTTCAGGCTGTTAAAGGCTATATTGACACTTTTTCAGGCTGTTAAAGGCATATTCTTCTCTTTTTCAGGCTACTCTAAAAGGAATCCTGACGTTATTCCAGCTTCATTCCAAGTCTGGGGAGACATCACCTATCCAGTGTTTCTCTCAGGTATTTTCAGAGCATTCTGATGTACGGTTTTAATATTAAGGCCTTAAAACCAAGGCTATATTGACACTTTTTCAGGCTGTTAAAGGCATATTCTTCTCTTTTTCAGGCTACTCTAAAAGGAATCCTGACGTTATTCCAGCTTCATTCCAAGTCTGGGGGAGACATCACCTATCCAGTGTTTCTCTCAGGTATTTCAGAGCATTCTGATGTACGTTTTAATATTAAGGCCTTACAACCAAGGCTATATTGACAGTTTTTCAGGCTGTTAAAGGCTATATTGACACTTTTTCATGTTGTTAAAGGCATATTCTTCTCTTTTTCAGGCTACTCTAAAAAGGAATCCTGACGTTATTCCAGCTTCATTCCAAGTCTGGGGGAGACATCACCTATCCAGTGTTTCTCTCAGGTAATTTCAGAGCATTCTGATGTACGGTTTTAATATTAAGGCCTTAAAACCAAGGCTATATTGACACTTTTTCAGGCTGTTAAAGGCATATTCTTCTCTTTTTCAGGCTACTCTAAAAAGGAATCCTGACGTTATTCCAGCTTCATTCCAAGTCTGGGGGAGACATCACCTATCCAGTGTTTCTCTCAGGTATTTTCAGAGCATTCTGATGTACGGTTTTAATATTAAGGCCTTAAAACCAAGGCTATATTGACACTTTTTCAGGCTGTTAAAGGCATATTCTTCTCTTTTTCAGGCTACTCTAAAAAGGAATCCTGACGTTATTCCAGCTTCATTCCAAGTCTGGGGAGACATCACCTATCCAGTGTTTCTCTCAGGTATTTTCAGAGCATTCTGATGTACGGTTTTAATATTAAGGCCTTAAAACCAAGGCTATATTGACACTTTTTCAGGCTGTTAAAGGCATATTCTTCTCTTTTTCAGGCTACTCTAAAAAGGAATCCTGACGTTATTCCAGCTTCATTCCAAGTCTGGGGGAGACATCACCTATCCAGTGTTTCTCTCAGGTAATTTCAGAGCATTCTGATGTACGGTTTTAATATTAAGGCCTTACAACCAAGGCTATATTGACAGTTTTTCAGGCTGTTAAAGGCTATATTGACACTTTTTCATGTTGTTAAAGGCATATTCTTCTCTTTTTCAGGCTACTCTAAAAAGGAATCCTGACGTTATTCCAGCTTCATTCCAAGTCTGGGGAGACATCACCTATCCAGTGTTTCTCTCAGGTATTTTCAGAGCATTCTGATGTACGGTTTTAATATTAAGGCCTTAAAACCAAGGCTATATTGACACTTTTTCAGGCTGTTAAAGGCATATTCTTCTCTTTTTCAGGCTACTCTAAAAAGGAATCCTGACGTTATTCCAGCTTCATTCCAAGTCTGGGGGAGACATCACCTATCCAGTGTTTCTCTCAGGTATTTCAGAGCATTCTGATGTACGGTTTTAATATTAAGGCCTTAAAACCAAGGCTATATTGACACTTTTTCAGGCTGTTAAAGGCATATTCTTCTCTTTTTCAGGCTACTCTAAAAAGGAATCCTGACGTTATTCCAGCTTCATTCCAAGTCTGGGGGAGACATCACCTATCCAGTGTTTCTCTCAGGTAATTTCAGAGCATTCTGATGTACGGTTTTAATATTAAGGCCTTAAAACCAAGGCTATATTGACACTTTTTCAGGCTGTTAAAGGCATATTCTTCTCTTTTTCAGGCTACTCTAAAAAGGAATCCTGACGTTATTCCAGCTTCATTCCAAGTCTGGGGAGACATCACCTATCCAGTGTTTCTCTCAGGTAATTTCAGAGCATTCTGATGTACGGTTTAAATATTAAGGCCTTACAACCAAGGCTATATTGACACTTTTTCAGGCTGTTAAAGGCTATATTGACACTTTTTCAGCTGTTAAAGGCATATTCTTCTCTTTTTCAGGCTACTCTAAAAAGGAATCCTGACGTTATTCCAGCTTCATTCCAAGTCTGGGGGAGACATCACCTATCCAGTGTTTCTCTCAGGTAATTTCAGAGCATTCTGATGTACGGTTTTAATATTAAGGCCTTAAAACCAAGGCTATATTGACACTTTTTCATGTTGTTAAAGGCATATTCTTCTCTTTTTCAGGCTACTCTAAAAAGGAATCCTGACGTTATTCCAGCTTCATTCCAAGTCTGGGGGAGACATCACCTATCCAGTGTTTCTCTCAGGTATTTTCAGAGCATTCTGATGTACGGTTTTAATATTAAGGCCTTAAAACCAAGGCTATATTGACACTTTTTCAGGCTGTTAAAGGCTATATTGACACTTTTTCATGTTGTTAAAGGCATATTCTTCTCTTTTTCAGGCTACTCTAAAAAGGAATCCTGACGTTATTCCAGCTTCATTCCAAGTCTGGGGGAGACATCACCTATCCAGTGTTTCTCTCAGGTATTTTCAGAGCATTCTGATGTACGGTTTTAATATTAAGGCCTTAAAACCAAGGCTATATTGACACTTTTTCAGGCTGTTAAAGGCATATTCTTCTCTTTTTCAGGCTACTCTAAAAAATCCTGACGTTATTCCAGCTTCATTCCAAGTCTGGGGGAGACATCACCTATCCAGTGTTTCTCTCAGGTAATTTCAGAGCATTCTGATGTACGGTTTTAATATTAAGGCCTTAAAACCAAGGCTATATTGACACTTTTTCAGGCTGTTAAAGGCATATTCTTCTCTTTTTCAGGCTACTCTAAAAAGGAATCCTGACGTTATTCCAGCTTCATTCCAAGTCTGGGGGAGACATCACCTATCCAGTGTTTCTCTCAGGTATTTTCAGAGCATTCTGATGTACGGTTTTATTATTAAGGCCTTAAAACCAAGGCTATATTGACACTTTTTCAGGCTGTTAAAGGCATATTCTTCTCTTTTTCAGGCTACTCTAAAAAGGAATCCTGACGTTATTCCAGCTTCATTCCAAGTCTGGGGAGACATCACCTATCCAGTGTTTCTCTCAGGTATTTCAGAGCATTCTGATGTACGGTTTTAATATTAAGGCCTTAAAACCAAGGCTATATTGACACTTTTTCAGGCTGTTAAAGGCATATTCTTCTCTTTTTCAGGCTACTCTAAAAAGGAATCCTGACGTTATTCCAGCTTCATTCCAAGTCTGGGGAGACATCACCTATCCAGTGTTTCTCTCAGGTAATTTCAGAGCATTCTGATGTACGGTTTTAATATTAAGGCCTTAAAACCAAGGCTATATTGACACTTTTTCAGGCTGTTAAAGGCTATATTGACACTTTTTCATGTTGTAAAGGCATATTCTTCTCTTTTTCAGGCTACTCTAAAAAGGAATCCTGACGTTATTCCAGCTTCATTCCAAGTCTGGGGGAGACATCACCTATCCAGTGTTTCTCTCAGGTAATTTCAGAGCATTCTGATGTACGGTTTTAATATTAAGGCCTTAAAACCAAGGCTATATTGACACTTTTTCAGGCTGTTAAAGGCATATTCTTCTCTTTTTCAGGCTACTCTAAAAAGGAATCCTGACGTTATTCCAGCTTCATTCCAAGTCTGGGGAGACATCACCTATCCAGTGTTTCTCTCAGGTATTTCAGAGCATTCTGATGTACGGTTTTAATATTAAGGCCTTAAACCAAGGCTATATTGACACTTTTTCAGGCTGTTAAAGGCTGTATTGACACTTTTTCATGTTGTTAAAGGCATATTCTTCTCTTTTTCAGGCTACTCTAAAAGGAATCCTGACGTTATTCCAGCTTCATTCCAAGTCTGGGGGAGACATCACCTATCCAGTGTTTCTCTCAGGTAATTTCAGAGCATTCTGATGTACGGTTTTAATATTAAGGCCTTAAAACCAAGGCTATATTGACACTTTTTCAGGCTGTTAAAGGCATATTCTTCTCTTTTTCAGGCTACTCTAAAAAGGAATCCTGACGTTATTCCAGCTTCATTCCAAGTCTGGGGAGACATCACCTATCCAGTGTTTCTCTCAGGTAATTTCAGAGCATTCTGATGTACGGTTTTAATATTAAGGCCTTAAAACCAAGGCTATATTGACACTTTTTCAGGCTGTTAAAGGCATATTCTTCTCTTTTTCAGGCTACTCTAAAAAGGAATCCTGACGTTATTCCAGCTTCATTCCAAGTCTGGGGAGACATCACCTATCCAGTGTTTCTCTCAGGTATTTTCAGAGCATTCTGATGTACGGTTTTAATATTAAGGCCTTAAAACCAAGGCTATATTGACACTTTTTCAGGCTGTTAAAGGCATATTCTTCTCTTTTTCAGGCTACTCTAAAAAGGAATCCTGACGTTATTCCAGCTTCATTCCAAGTCTGGGGGAGACATCACCTATCCAGTGTTTCTCTCAGGTAATTTCAGAGCATTCTGATGTACGGTTTTAATATTAAGGCCTTAAAACCAAGGCTATATTGACACTTTTTCAGGCTGTTAAAGGCTATATTCACTTTTTCATGTTGTTAAAGCATATTTTCTCTTTTTCAGGCTACTCTAAAAGGAATCCTGACGTTATTCCAGCTTCATTCCAAGTCTGGGGGACATCACCTATCCAGTGTTTCTCTCAGGTATTTTCAGAGCATTCTGATGTACGGTTTTAATATTAAGGCCTTAAAACCAAGGCTATATTGACACTTTTTCAGGCTGTTAAGGCTATATTGACACTTTTTCATGTTGTTAAAGGCATATTCTTCTCTTTTTCAGGCTACTCTAAAAAGGAATCCTGACGTTATTCCAGCTTCATTCCAAGTCTGGGGGAGACATCACCTATCCAGTGTTTCTCTCAGGTAATTTCAGAGCATTCTGATGTACGGTTTTAATATTAAGGCCTTAAAACCAAGGCTATATTGACACTTTTTCAGGCTGTTAAAGGCATATTCTTCTCTTTTTCAGGCTACTCTAAAAGGAATCCTGACGTTATTCCAGCTTCATTCCAAGTCTGGGGAGACATCACCTATCCAGTGTTTCTCTCAGGTAATTCAGAGCATTCTGATGTACGGTTTTAATATTAAGGCCTTAAAACCAAGGCTATATTGACACTTTTTCAGGTGTTAAAGGCATATTCTTCTCTTTTTCAGGCTACTCTAAAAAGGAATCCTGACGTTATTCCAGCTTCATTCCAAGTCTGGGGGAGACATCACCTATCCAGTGTTTCTCTCAGGTATTTCAGAGCATTCTGATGTACGGTTTTAATATTAAGGCCTTAAAACCAAGGCTATATTGACACTTTTTCAGGCTGTTAAAGGCATATTCTTCTCTTTTTCAGGCTACTCTAAAAAGGAATCCTGACGTTATTCCAGCTTCATTCCAAGTCTGGGGAGACATCACCTATCCAGTGTTTCTCTCAGGTATTTTCAGAGCATTCTGATGTACGGTTTTAATATTAAGGCCTTAAAACCAAGGCTATATTGACACTTTTTCAGGCTGTTAAAGGCTATATTCTTTTTCATGTTGTTAAAGGCATATTCTTCTCTTTTTCAGGCTACTCTAAAAAGGAATCCTGACGTTATTCCAGCTTCATTCCAAGTCTGGGGGAGACATCACCTATCCAGTGTTTCTCTCAGGTATTTCAGAGCATTCTGATGTACGGTTTTAATATTAAGGCCTTAAAACCAAGGCTATATTGACACTTTTTCAGGCTGTTAAAGGCATATTCTTCTCTTTTTCAGGCTACTCTAAAAAGGAATCCTGACGTTATTCCAGCTTCATTCCAAGTCTGGGGGAGACATCACCTATCCAGTGTTTCTCTCAGGTAATTTCAGAGCATTCTGATGTACGGTTTTAATATTAAGGCCTTAAAACCAAGGCTATATTGACACTTTTTCAGGCTGTTAAAGGCATATTCTTCTCTTTTTCAGGCTACTCTAAAAAGGAATCCTGACGTTATTCCAGCTTCATTCCAAGTCTGGGGAGACATCACCTATCCAGTGTTTCTCTCAGGTATTTCAGAGCATTCTGATGTACGGTTTTAATATTAAGGCCTTAAAACCAAGGCTATATTGACACTTTTTCAGGCTGTTAAAGGCATATTCTTCTCTTTTTCAGGCTACTCTAAAAGGAATCCTGACGTTATTCCAGCTTCATTCCAAGTCTGGGGAGACATCACCTATCCAGTGTTTCTCTCAGGTATTTTCAGAGCATTCTGATGTACGGTTTTAATATTAAGGCCTTAAAACCAAGGCTATATTGACACTTTTTCAGGCTGTTAAAGGCATATTCTTCTCTTTTTCAGGCTACTCTAAAAGGAATCCTGACGTTATTCCAGCTTCATTCCAAGTCTGGGGAGACATCACCTATCCAGTGTTTCTCTCAGGTATTTTCAGAGCATTCTGATGTACGGTTTTAATATTAAGGCCTTAAAACCAAGGCTATATTGACACTTTTTCAGGCTGTTAAAGGCATATTCTTCTCTTTTTCAGGCTACTCTAAAAAGGAATCCTGACGTTATTCCAGCTTCATTCCAAGTCTGGGGAGACATCACCTATCCAGTGTTTCTCTCAGGTAATTCAGAGCATTCTGATGTACGGTTTTAATATTAAGGCCTTAAAACCAAGGCTATATTGACACTTTTTCAGGCTGTTAAAGGCTTATTGACACTTTTTCATTGTTAAAGGCATATTCTTCTCTTTTTCAGGCTACTCTAAAAGGAATCCTGACGTTATTCCAGCTTCATTCCAAGTCTGGGGGAGACATCACCTATCCAGTGTTTCTCTCAGGTAATTTCAGAGCATTCTGATGTACGGTTTTAATATTAGGCCTTAAAACCAAGGCTATATTGACACTTTTTCAGGCTGTTAAAGGCATATTCTTCTCTTTTTCAGGCTACTCTAAAAAGGAATCCTGACGTTATTCCAGCTTCATTCCAAGTCTGGGGGAGACATCACCTATCCAGTGTTTCTCTCAGGTATTTCAGAGCATTCTGATGTACGGTTTTAATATTAAGGCCTTAAAAGGCCAAGGCTATATATTGACACTTTTTCAGGCTGTTAAAGGCATATTCTTCTCTTTTTCAGGCTACTCTAAAAAGGAATCCTGACGTTATTCCAGCTTCATTCCAAGTCTGGGGAGACATCACCTATCCAGTGTTTCTCTCAGGTATTTCAGAGCATTCTGATGTACGGTTTTAATATTAAGGCCTTAAAACCAAGGCTATATTGACACTTTTTCAGGCTGTTAAAGGCATATTCTTCTCTTTTTCAGGCTACTCTAAAAGGAATCCTGACGTTATTCCAGCTTCATTCCAAGTCTGGGGGAGACATCACCTATCCAGTGTTTCTCTCAGGTAATTTCAGAGCATTCTGATGTACGGTTTTAATATTAAGGCCTTAAAACCAAGGCTATATTGACACTTTTTCAGGCTGTTAAAGGCATATTCTTCTCTTTTTCAGGCTACTCTAAAAAGAATCCTGACGTTATTCCAGCTTCATTCCAAGTCTGGGGGAGACATCACCTATCCAGTGTTTCTCTCAGGTAATTTCAGAGCATTCTGATGTACGTTTTTAATATTAAGGCCTTAAAACCAAGGCTATATTGACACTTTTTCAGGCTGTTAAAGGCATATTTTCTCTTTTTCATGTTGTTAAAGCATATTCTTCTCTTAGGCTACTCTAAAAGGAATCCTGACGTTATTCCAGCTTCATTCCAAGTCTGGGGAGACATCACCTATCCAGTGTTTCTCTCAGGTAATTTCAGAGCATTCTGATGTACGGTTTTAATATTAAGGCCTTAAACCAAGGCTATATTGACACTTTTTCAGGCTGTTAAAGGCATATCACTTTTTCATGTTGTTAAAGGCATATCTTCTCTTTTTCAGGCTACTCTAAAAAGGAATCCTGACGTTATTCCAGCTTCATTCCAAGTCTGGGGGAGACATCACCTATCCAGTGTTTCTCTCAGGTATTTCAGAGCATTCTGATGTACGGTTTTAATATTAAGGCCTTAAAACAAGGCTATATTGACACTTTTTCAGGCTGTTAAAGGCATATTCTTCTCTTTTTCAGGCTACTCTAAAAAGGAATCCTGACGTTATTCCAGCTTCATTCCAAGTCTGGGGAGACATCACCTATCCAGTGTTTCTCTCAGGTATTTTCAGAGCATTCTGATGTACGGTTTTAATATTAAGGCCTTAAAACCAAGGCTATATTGACACTTTTTCAGGCTGTTAAAGGCATATTCTTCTCTTTTTCAGGCTACTCTAAAAGGAATCCTGACGTTATTCCAGCTTCATTCCAAGTCTGGGGGAGACATCACCTATCCAGTGTTTCTCTCAGGTATTTTCAGAGCATTCTGATGTACGGTTTTAATATTAAGGCCTTAAAACCAAGGCTATATTGACACTTTTTCAGGCTGTTAAAGGCATATTCTTCTCTTTTTCAGGCTACTCTAAAAGGAATCCTGACGTTATTCCAGCTTCATTCCAAGTCTGGGGGAGACATCACCTATCCAGTGTTTCTCTCAGGTAATTTCAGAGCATTCTGATGTACGGTTTTAATATTAAGGCCTTAAAAGGCTATATTGACACTTTTTCAGGCTGTTAAAGGCTATATTGACACTTTTTCATGTTGTTAAAGGCATATTCTTCTCTTTTTCAGGCTACTCTAAAAAGGAATCCTGACGTTATTCCAGCTTCATTCCAAGTCTGGGGAGACATCACCTATCCAGTGTTTCTCTCAGGTATTTTCAGAGCATTCTGATGTACGGTTTTAATATTAAGGCCTTAAAACCAAGGCTATATTGACACTTTTTCAGGCTACTCTAAAAAGGAATCCTGACGTTATTCCAGCTTCATTCCAAGTCTGGGGGAGACATCACCTATCCAGTGTTTCTCTCAGGTATTTTCAGAGCATTCTGATGTACGGTTTTAATATTAAGGCCTTAAAACCAAGGCTATATTGACACTTTTTCAGGCTGTTAAAGGCATATTCTTCTCTTTTTCAGGCTACTCTAAAAAGGAATCCTGACGTTATTCCAGCTTCATTCCAAGTCTGGGGGAGACATCACCTATCCAGTGTTTCTCTCAGGTAATTTCAGAGCATTCTGATGTACGGTTTTAATATTAAGGCCTTAAAACCAAGGCTATATTGACACTTTTTCAGGCTGTTAAAGGCATATTCTTCTCTTTTTCAGGCTACTCTAAAAAGGAATCCTGACGTTATTCCAGCTTCATTCCAAGTCTGGGGGAGACATCACCTATCCAGTGTTTCTCTCAGGTAATTTCAGAGCATTCTGATGTACGGTTTTAATATTAAGGCCTTAAACCAAGGCTATATTGACACTTTTTCAGCTGTTAAAGGCTATATTGACACTTTTTCATGTTGTTAAGGCATATTCTTCTCTTTTTCAGGCTACTCTAAAAGGAATCCTGACGTTATTCCAGCTTCATTCCAAGTCTGGGGGAGACATCACCTATCCAGTGTTTCTCTCAGGTATTTCAGAGCATTCTGATGTACGGTTTTAATATTAAGGCCTTAAAACCAAGGCTATATTGACACTTTTTCAGGCTGTTAAAGGCATATTCTTCTCTTTTTCAGGCTACTCTAAAAAGGAATCCTGACGTTATTCCAGCTTCATTCCAAGTCTGGGGGAGACATCACCTATCCAGTGTTTCTCTCAGGTATTTTCAGAGCATTCTGATGTACGGTTTTAATATTAAGGCCTTAAAACCAAGGCTATATTGACACTTTTTCAGGCTGTTAAAGGCATATTCTTCTCTTTTTCAGGCTACTCTAAAAAGGAATCCTGACGTTATTCCAGCTTCATTCCAAGTCTGGGGGAGACATCACCTATCCAGTGTTTCTCTCAGGTAATTTCAGAGCATTCTGATGTACGGTTTTAATATTAAGGCCTTACAACCAAGGCTATATTGACACTTTTTCAGGCTGTTAAAGGCTGTATTGACACTTTTTCATGTTGTTAAAGGCATATTCTTCTCTTTTTCAGGCTACTCTAAAAAGGAATCCTGACGTTATTCCAGCTCCATTCCAAGTCTGGGGGAGACATCACCTATCCAGTGTTTCTCTCAGGTATTTTCAGAGCATTCTGATGTACGGTTTTAATATTAAGGCCTTAAAACCAAGGCTATATTGACACTTTTTCAGGCTACTCTAAAAAGGAATCCTGACGTTATTCCAGCTTCATTCCAAGTCTGGGGAGACATCACCTATCCAGTGTTTCTCTCAGGTATTTTCAGAGCATTCTGATGTACGGTTTTAATATTAAGGCCTTAAAACCAAGGCTATATTGACACTTTTTCAGGCTGTTAAAGGCATATTCTTCTCTTTTTCAGGCTACTCTAAAAGGAATCCTGACGTTATTCCAGCTTCATTCCAAGTCTGGGGAGACATCACCTATCCAGTGTTTCTCTCAGGTAATTCAGAGCATTCTGATGTACGGTTTTAATATTAAGGCCTTACAACCAAGGCTATATTGACACTTTTTCAGGCTGTTAAAGGCTATATTGACACTTTTTCATGTTGTTAAAGGCATATTCTTCTCTTTTTCAGGCTACTCTAAAAAGGAATCCTGACGTTATTCCAGCTTCATTCCAAGTCTGGGGGAGACATCACCTATCCAGTGTTTCTCTCAGGTAATTTCAGAGCATTCTGATGTACGGTTTTAATATTAAGGCCTTAAAACCAAGGCTATATTGACACTTTTTCAGGTTGTTAAAGGCATATTCTTCTCTTTTTCAGGCTACTCTAAAAAGGAATCCTGACGTTATTCCAGCTTCATTCCAAGTCTGGGGAGACATCACCTATCCAGTGTTTCTCTCAGGTAATTTCAGAGCATTCTGATGTACGGTTTTAATATTAAGGCCTTAAAACCAAGGCTATATTGACACTTTTTCAGGCTGTTAAAGGCTGTATGACACTTTTTCATGTTGTTAAAGGCATATTCTTCTCTTTTTCAGGCTACTCTAAAAGGAATCCTGACGTTATTCCAGCTTCATTCCAAGTCTGGGGAGACATCACCTATCCAGTGTTTCTCTCAGGTAATTTCAGAGCATTCTGATGTACGGTTTTAATATTAAGGCCTTAAAACCAAGGCTATATTGACACTTTTTCAGGCTGTTAAAGGCATATTCTTCTCTTTTTCAGGCTACTCTAAAAAGGAATCCTGACGTTATTCCAGCTTCATTCCAAGTCTGGGGGAGACATCACCTATCCAGTGTTTCTCTCAGGTAATTTCAGAGCATTCTGATGTACGGTTTTAATATTAAGGCCTTAAAACCAAGGCTATATTGACACTTTTTCAGGCTGTTAAAGGCATATTCTTCTCTTTTTCAGGCTACTCTAAAAAGGAATCCTGACGTTATTCCAGCTTCATTCCAAGTCTGGGGGAGACATCACCTATCCAGTGTTTCTCTCAGGTAATGTCAGAGCATTCTGATGTACGGTTTTAATATTAAGGCCTTACAACCAAGGCTATATTGACAGTTTTTCAGGCTGTTAAAGGCTGTATTGACACTTTTTCATGTTGTTAAAGGCATATTCTTCTCTTTTTCAGGCTACTCTAAAAAGGAATCCTGACGTTATTCCAGCTTCATTCCAAGTCTGGGGGAGACATCACCTATCCAGTGTTTCTCTCAGGTATTTTCAGAGCATTCTGATGTACGGTTTTAATATTAAGGCCTTAAAACCAAGGCTATATTGACACTTTTTCAGGCTACTCTAAAAAGGAATCCTGACGTTATTCCAGCTTCATTCCAAGTCTGGGGGAGACATCACCTATCCAGTGTTTCTCTCAGGTATTTTCAGAGCATTCTGATGTACGGTTTTAATATTAAGGCCTTAAAACCAAGGCTATATTGACACTTTTTCAGGCTGTTAAAGGCATATTCTTCTCTTTTTCAGGCTACTCTGAAAAGGAATCCTGACGTTATTCCAGCTTCATTCCAAGTCTGGGGAGACATCACCTATCCAGTGTTTCTCTCAGGTAATTTCAGAGCATTCTGATGTACGGTTTTAATATTAAGGCCTTACAACCAAGGCTATATTGACACTTTTTCAGGCTGCTAAAGGCTATATTGACACTTTTTCATGTTGTTAAAGGCATATTCTTCTCTTTTTCAGGCTACTCTAAAAAGGAATCCTGACGTTATTCCAGCTTCATTCCAAGTCTGGGGGAGACATCACCTATCCAGTGTTTCTCTCAGGTAATTTCAGAGCATTCTGATGTACGGTTTTAATATTAAGGCCTTAAAACCAAGGCTATATTGACACTTTTTCATGTTGTTAAAGGCATATTCTTCTCTTTTTCAGGCTACTCTAAAAAGGAATCCTGACGTTATTCCAGCTTCATTCCAAGTCTGGGGGAGACATCACCTATCCAGTGTTTCTCTCAGGTAATGTCAGAGCATTCTGATGTACGGTTTTAATATTAAGGCCTTACAACCAAGGCTATATTGACACTTTTTCAGGCTGTTAAGGCTATTGACACTTTTTCATGTTGTTAAAGGCATATTCTTCTCTTTTTCAGGCTACTCTAAAAGGAATCCTGACGTTATTCCAGCTTCATTCCAAGTCTGGGGAGACATCACCTATCCAGTGTTTCTCTCAGGTAATTTCAGAGCATTCTGATGTACGGTTTTAATATTAAGGCCTTAAACCAAGGCTATATTGACACTTTTTCAGGCTGTTAAAGGCATATTCTTCTCTTTTTCAGGCTACTCTAAAAAGGAATCCTGACGTTATTCCAGCTTCATCCAAGTCTGGGGGAGACATCACCTATCCAGTGTTTCTCTCAGGTATTTTCAGAGCATTCTGATGTACGGTTTTAATATTAAGGCCTTAAAACCAAGGCTATATTGACACTTTTTCAGGCTGTTAAAGGCATATTCTTCTCTTTTTCAGGCTACTCTAAAAAGGAATCCTGACGTTATTCCAGCTTCATTCCAAGTCTGGGGAGACATCACCTATCCAGTGTTTCTCTCAGGTAATTTCAGAGCATTCTGATGTACGGTTTTAATATTAAGGCCTTACAACCAAGCTATATTGACAGTTTTTCAGGCTGTTAAAGGCTGTATTGACACTTTTTCATGTTGTTAAAGGCATATTCTTCTCTTTTTCAGGCTACTCTAAAAAGGAATCCTGACGTTATTCCAGCTCCATTCCAAGTGTGGGGGAGACATCACCTATCCAGTGTTTCTCTCAGGTATTTTCAGAGCATTCTGATGTACGGTTTTAATATTAAGGCCTTAAAACCAAGGCTATATTGACACTTTTTCAGGCTACTCTAAAAAGGAATCCTGACGTTATTCCAGCTTCATTCCAAGTCTGGGGGAGACATCACCTATCCAGTGTTTCTCTCAGGTATTTTCAGAGCATTCTGATGTACGGTTTTAATATTAAGGCCTTAAAACCAAGGCTATATTGACACTTTTTCAGGCTGTTAAAGGCATATTCTTCTCTTTTTCAGTCTACTCTGAAAAGGAATCCTGACGTTATTCCAGCTTCATTCCAAGTCTGGGTGAGACATCACCTATCCAGTGTTTCTCTCAGGTAATGTCAGAGCATTCTGATGTACGGTTTTAATATTAAGGCCTTACAACCAAGGCTATATTGACACTTTTTCAGGCTGCTAAAGGCTATATTGACACTTTTTCATGTTGTTAAAGGCATATTCTTCTCTTTTCAGGCTACTCTAAAAGGAATCCTGACGTTATTCCAGCTTCATTCCAAGTCTGGGGGAGACATCACCTATCCAGTGTTTCTCTCAGGTAATTTCAGAGCATTCTGATGTACGGTTTTAATATTAAGGCCTTAAACCAAGGCTATATTGACACTTTTTCAGGCTGTTAAAGGCATATTCTTCTCTTTTTCAGGCTACTCTAAAAAGGAATCCTGACGTTATTCCAGCTTCATTCCAAGTCTGGGGGAGACATCACCTATCCAGTGTTTCTCTCAGGTATTTCAGAGCATTCTGATGTACGGTTTTAATATTAAGGCCTTACAACCAAGGCTATATTGACACTTTTTCAGGCTGTTAAAGGCTTATTGACACTTTTTCATGTTGTTAAAGGCATATTCTTCTCTTTTTCAGGCTACTCTAAAAGGAATCCTGACGTTATTCCAGCTTCATTCCAAGTCTGGGGGAGACATCACCTATCCAGTGTTTCTCTCAGGTAATTTCAGAGCATTCTGATGTACGGTTTTAATATTAGGCCTTAAAACCAAGGCTATATTGACACTTTTTCAGGCTGTTAAAGGCATATTCTTCTCTTTTTCAGGCTACTCTAAAAAGGAATCCTGACGTTATTCCAGCTTCATTCCAAGTCTGGGGGAGACATCACCTATCCAGTGTTTCTCTCAGGTATTTTCAGAGCATTCTGATGTACGGTTTTAATATTAAGGCCTTAAAACCAAGGCTATATTGACACTTTTTCAGGCTGTTAAAGGCATATTCTTCTCTTTTTCAGGCTACTCTAAAAAGGAATCCTGACGTTATTCCAGCTTCATTCCAAGTCTGGGGGAGACATCACCTATCCAGTGTTTCTCTCAGGTATTTTCAGAGCATTCTGATGTACGGTTTTAATATTAAGGCCTTAAAACCAAGGCTATATTGACACTTTTTCAGGCTACTCTAAAAAGGAATCCTGACGTTATTCCAGCTTCATTCCAAGTCTGGGGGAGACATCACCTATCCAGTGTTTCTCTCAGGTATTTTCAGAGCATTCTGATGTACGGTTTTAATATTAAGGCCTTAAACCAAGGCTATATTGACACTTTTTCAGGCTGTTAAAGGCATATTCTTCTCTTTTTCAGGCTACTCTAAAAGGAATCCTGACGTTATTCCAGCTTCATTCCAAGTCTGGGGAGACATCACCTATCCAGTGTTTCTCTCAGGTATTTTCAGAGCATTCTGATGTACGGTTTTAATATTAAGGCCTTAAAACCAAGGCTATATTGACACTTTTTCAGGCTGTTAAAGGCATATTCTTCTCTTTTTCAGGCTACTCTAAAAAGGAATCCTGACGTTATTTCCAGCTTCGATCCAAGTCTGGGGGAGACATCACCTATCCAGTGTTTCTCTCAGGAATTTTCAGAGCATTCTGATGTACGGTTTTAATATTAAGTCCTTAAAACCAAGGCTATATTGACACTTTTTCAGGCTGTTAAAGGCATATTCTTCTCTTTTTCAGGCTACTCTAAAAAGGAATCCTGACGTTATTCCAGCTTCATTCCAAGTCTGGGGGAGACATCACCTATCCAGTGTTTCTCTCAGGTAATTTCAGAGCATTCTGATGTACGGTTTTAATATTAAGGCCTTACAACCAAGACTATATTGACAGTTTTTCAGGCTGTTAAAGGCTGTATTGACACTTTTTCATGTTGTTAAAGGCATATTCTTCTTTTTTCAGGCTACTCTAAAAGGAATCCTGACGTTATTCCAGCTTCATTCCAAGTCTGGGGAGACATCACCTATCCAGTGTTTCTCTCAGGTATTTCAGAGCATTCTGATGTACGGTTTTAATATTAAGGCCTTAAAACCAAGGCTATATTGACACTTTTTCAGGCTACTCTAAAAGGAATCCTGACGTTATTCCAGCTTCATTCCAAGTCTGGGGAGACATCACCTATCCAGTGTTTCTCTCAGGTATTTTCAGAGTATTCTGATGTACGGTTTTAATATTAAGGCCTTAAAACCAAGGCTATATTGACACTTTTTCAGGCTGTTAAAGGCATATTCTTCTCTTTTTCAGTCTACTCTGAAAAGGAATCCTGACGTTATTCCAGCTTCATTCCAAGTCTGGGTGAGACATCACCTATCCAGTGTTTCTCTCAGGTAATGTCAGAGCATTCTGATGTACGGTTTTAATATTAAGGCCTTACAACCAAGGCTATATTGACACTTTTTCAGGCTGCTAAAGGCTATATTGACACTTTTTCATGTTGTTAAAGGCATATTCTTCTCTATTTCAGGCTACTCCAAAAAGGAATCCTGACGTTATCCCAGCTTCATTCCAAGTCTGGGGGAGACATCACCTATCCAGTGTTTCTCTCAGGTAATTTCAGAGCATTCTGATTTACGGTTTTAATATTAAGTTCTTAAAACCAAGGCTACATTGACACTTTTTCATGTTGTTAAAGGCGTATTCTTCACTTTTTCAGGCGACTCTAAAAAGGAATCCTGACGTTATTCCAGCTTCATTCCAAGTCTGGGGGAGACATCACCTATCCAGTGTTTCTCTCAGGTAATGTCAGAGCATTCTGATGTACGGTTTTAATATTAAGGCCTTACAACCAAGACTATATTGACACTTTTTCAGGCTGTTAAAGGCTGTATTGACACTTTTTCATGTTGTTAAAGGCATATTCTTCTCTTTTTCAGGCTACTCTAAAGAGGAATCCTGACGTTATTCCAGCTTCATTCCAAGTCTGGGGGAGACATCACCTATCCAGTGTTTCTCTCAGGTAATTTCAGAGCATTCTGATGTACGGTTTTAATATCAAGGCCTTACAACCAAGGCTATATTGACACTTTTTCAGGCTGTTAAAGGCATATTCTTCTCTTTTTCAGGCTACTCTAAAAAGGAATCCTGACGTTATTTCCAGCTTCGATCCAAGTCTGGGGGAGACATCACCTATCCAGTGTTTCTCTCAGGAATTTTCAGAGCATTCTGATGTACGGTTTTAATATTAAGGCCTTAAAACCAAGGCTATATTGACACTTTTTCAGGCTGTTAAAGGCATATTCTTCTCTTTTTCAGGCTACTCTAAAAAGGAATCCTGACGTTATTCCAGCTTCATTCCAAGTCTGGGGGAGACATCACCTATCCAGTGTTTCTCTCAGGTATTTTCAGAGCATTCTGATGTACGGTTTTAATATTAAGGCCTTAAACCAAGGCTATATTGACACTTTTTCAGGCTACTCTAAAAAGGAATCCTGACGTTATTCCAGCTTCATTCCAAGTCTGGGGAGACATCACCTATCCAGTGTTTCTCTCAGGTATTTTCAGAGCATTCTGATGTACGGTTTTATATTAAGGCCTTAAAACCAAGGCTATATTGACACTTTTTCAGGCTGTTAAGGCATATTCTTCTCTTTTTCAGGCTACTCTAAAAAGGAATCCTGACGTTATTCCAGCTTCATTCCAAGTCTGGGGGAGACATCACCTATCCAGTGTTTCTCTCAGGTATTTCAGAGCATTCTGATGTACGGTTTTAATATTAAGGCCTTAAACCAAGGCTATATTGACACTTTTTCAGGCTGTTAAAGGCATATTGACTCTTTTCAGGCTACTCTAAAAAGGAATCCTGACGTTATTCCAGCTTCATTCCAAGTCTGGGGAGACATCACCTATCCAGTGTTTCTCTCAGGTAATGTCAGAGCATTCTGATGTACGGTTTTAATATTAAGCCTTACAACCAAGGCTAATTGACACTTTTTCAGGCTGTTAAAGGCTATATTGACACTTTTTCATGTTGTTAAAGGCATATTCTTTCTCTTTTCAGGCTACTCTAAAAGGAATCCTGACGTTATCCCAGCTTCATTCCAGTCTGGGGGAGACATCACCTATCCAGTGTTTCTCTCAGGTAATTTCAGAGCATTCTGATGTACGGTTTTAATATTAAGGCTTAAAACCAAGGCTATATTGACACTTTTTCATGGCTGTTAAAGGCATATTCTTCTCTTTTTCAGGCTACTCTAAAAGGAATCCTGACGTTATTCCAGCTTCATTCCAGTCTGGGGGAGACATCACCTATCCAGTGTTTCTCTCAGGTAATGTCAGAGCATTCTGATGTACGGTTTTAATATTAGCCTTACAACCAAGGCTATTTGACACTTTTTCAGGCTGTTAAAGGCTGTATTGACACTTTTCATGTGTTAAAGGCATATTCTTCTCTTTTTCAGGCTACTCAAAGAGGAATCCTGACGTTATTCCAGCTTCATTCCAAGTCTGGGGAGACATCACCTATCCAGTGTTTCTCTCAGGTAATTTCAGAGCATTCTGATGTACGTTTTAATATTAAGCCTTACAACCAAGGCTATATTGACACTTTTCAGGCTGTTAAAGCATATTCTCTCTTTTTTTCACTACTCTAAAAGGAATCCTGACGTTATTCCAGCTTCATCCAAGTCTGGGGGAGACATCACCTATCCATTGTTTCCTCTCAGGAATTTCAGAGCATTCTGATGTACGGTTTTAATATTAAGGCCTTAAAACCAGGCTATATTGACACTTTTTCAGGCTACTCTAAAAAGGAATCCTGACGTTATCACGTCCATTCCAAGTCTGGGGGAGACATCACCTATCCAGTGTTTCTCTCAGGTAATTTCAGAGCATTCTGATGTACGGTTTTTAATATTAAGCCTTACAACCAAGGCTATATTGACACTTTTTCAGGCTGT
>NW_022603659.1:0-26792 GCF_008692095.1 Etheostoma spectabile
TACAGAGATTGGAACATTTAATTGGCATTAAGGAACTGCTCTAAGCTGGTTTAAGTCTTATTTTATCAGATCAATCTCAGTTTGTTCATTTAACGATGAATCCTCAGTGCCGCCAAAGTTGTCATGGTTCCCACAAGGATCTGTTGCTCGGGCCAATCCTGTTCACTTTATATATACTTCCTTTAGGCCAATTATCAGGAAACACTCCATAAACTTTCATTGTTATGCGATGATACTCAATATATCTATCAATCAAGCCGGATAAAACTACATCAGTTAGCTAAACTTAAATGTGCCTTCAGGATATTAAAACCTGGATGACCTGTAAATTTCAAATGTTAGACTCAGATAAAACTGACGTTTTATGCTCTGGGGCTCAAGCACCCTCCGTGACGCATTATCCAAAGAGATAGTTCCTCTGGATGGCATCACCCTGGCCTCCAGCACCACTGTGAGGAATCTTGGAGTTATCTTGATCAGACATGTCCTTAATTCCCACATAAGCAAATTTCAAGGATCGCCTTTTTTCACACCTATGTCATATTGCAAAAATCAGGAATATCCTGTCTAAAAATGATTCAAAAAGTAGATGCATTTGTACTACTTCTAGGCTGGATTACTGCAATTCTCTATTAACAGGCTGCTCGAAAAGTCCAAAAGACTCTTCAGCTGATCCAGACTTCTGCAGCACGTGTTCTGACAGGAACCAGGAAAGAGATCACATCTCTCCTGTTTTAGCTTCTCTGCATTGGCTTCCTACAAGATCCAGAATAGAATTTAAAATCCTTCTTCTTCACACTACAAAGCTCTTCATGGTCAGGCACCATCTTATCTTAAAGAGCTTATAGTATTTACTACCCCACGCGAGAGCACTGCGCTCCCCAGAATACAGGATTACTTGTGGTTCCTACAGTCTATAAAAGTTCAATGGGAGCCAGAGCGTTTAGCTATCAGGCTCTTCTCCTGTGGCCCAGGTTCCAGTTTGGGTTCAGGAGGCAGACACCATCTACACATTTAAGAGTAGGCTTAAAACTTTCCTCTTTGATAAAGCTTATAGTTAGGGCTGGCTCAGGAGAGTCCTGAACCATCCCTTAGTTACGCCGCTTTAGGCCCTAGACCGCTGGGGGATTTCCCATGATGCACTGAGCACCTCTCTCTTCCTCCCTCTCTATAACAACACAGAGTATGGCCTAGACCTGCTATCTATGAAAAGCGCAAAGAGATAACTGTGTTGTGATTTAGCACTATATAAAATAAATCAAATTGAATATTGTTAGGGAGTGAGGAGTCGCAGCGTCCGCCTAACCCGGCCCCTGCTTCTTGTCATAGTTGTCAGATCTATCGTGTATCAATAATATAATGAAACTAGAGGGAAGCAGGGCTACAGCTCGATCCGGTTGGGGAGAGTTCTAGCCCGACCAGCTCCTCTCTTTACGCTGTCTCTCTTAGTTATGCTGTAATAGTTTTAGACAGCTGGGGGACTTCCTTTGACACACTGAGCTCCTCTCCTCCTCTATCTTTCTATCTTTCTATCTTTCCATTTTGTGTGCATTCCATGTCCCAGAAATGCTTGTTACTAACTTAGCTCTGGGGATCATTCCCCGAGTCCTTATGTTCTTTTTTTCCCCAGCATCAAAATCATGGTAGCAGCTGTCGCCATAGTCCCGGTACATGTTCTGCGATGCCCTGTTACATCCTGCTATAATCTGCTGTGCCCTGCTACGTCTTGCTGTGCCTTGTAATGCCGCACAGTGCCCTGCTATGTCATGAACTACTACAAAGAATTACTACAACTACTATTTTTTGTGACTGTTATTGCCACTCTTCATTTGAACCCCAACCGGTCGTCAGACACAGCCTACCAAGAGCCTGGGTCTGTCCGAAGTTTTTGCCTAAAGGAAGTTTTTTCCTTGCCACTGTCGCTCTGTTGTTTGCTCTGGAGGAAACTACTAGAACTGGCGTTGGTCCTTGTAAATTATTGAGTGTGTTCTAGACCTACTCTATCACTAAAGTGTCTCGAGATAACTCTACAGAGGTCTGTGTGACTGGATTACGGATTAACACATCACGACCGCTACGGCCTCCACCAGAGTTTCCTCTGGCTTTGCCCTGCCCAGGCATACTTCATTATCTTTTGGGTCCATTGCATTTGCTCAAGCTCCACCCCCCACAGTAATGGCGAGATAGACCGGTGGTGCGCCCATCCCCAAAGGACTGGGATTCTACCTTAGCCAGCGCACGCCAGCTCTCACTTTCATTGCGCCACGGGGCAACCTCTGACTTGCGCGTGCTTTAGACTCCTTGATCTGTGTTTCAAGATGGGTCCGGTAGATTGCCAACATCGCTAATGCTAAATAGGTAATGCTTCCAGTTTTCAACCATTCTGAAGCAACTCATCCAGTTCAAATTATATTCAGGCTTAAAGATCAACATAATCAAGGGCACTGGCCACTTTGTGTCAGGCATCCCCCCGCTCTGATCCTGTTGTCTGTCTGTATGTTTGTTGTCTCGGTCTGTGCATCATGGTTCCTGTTGCCATGCAACCTGGGGAGGTGTGGCCTCCTTCCCTCATCACCTGTTCCTGCTCAGCCTAATCACCATCACTGTTCCTGCTCAGCCTAATCACCAGCACCCACCTGTGTCTCATCATCATCACCAACGGCTCTTATACCGTGACCTGACATCCAGTCCCTGTCGGATCGTTAGTCTTCTCAGTATGTGTTTGGTGTCTCATCTGACTTTTGCCTGTCCGTCGTTTTGCTCCGTGTCTGTCTTCGTATTTGGTAACGTCTGTCTCTCTGTCTTCACCTCCAGTTATCCTGCTACGGACCGTCAACACTCTTCACCCCCGGATTGTCTTCACTCACCTGCCGTCACAGCATTTCCCTCTGTTTCACCTTGGTTGGTCATCTGGTGCACGTATTAGTATCAATAACTCTCATTGAACTTCTCCTTGTCTGCGTTTGGGTTATCTGCCAGCCGGGTCTGACAGAACGATCCGACCATACTATGAACCCAGCAGACTTGGAGGTGAAGCTGGCAGTTTCACACCAGGGCACTTTGTTGGGACAACACGGCGCCGCGCTCCAGGAGATCATGACACGCTCCAGTCACTGACTACAAACATTTCTGGTCTCCAGAACCAGCTCGCCAGTTTGTCCGCTTTGCCTGCACCCGTGTCTCTACCGGAGCCGGTTACGGTAAGACCTGCTATTGACTCTGTTCGTGAGCCATGGGTCCCCACACCGGAGAGATATGAAGCAGTTTTGGGAAGTGTCGTTCATTTTTAATGCAATGTGGACTCGTGTTTGAGCAACAGCCCCGATCCTACGCTACCGACCGAGCTAAGATAGCGTTTGTGACGGGATTATTAGGAGGCAAGGCTTTGGAATGGGCTACAGCTGTGTGGGAGAACGGCAAAGGGATGGCATTTTCTTATTTGGACTTTACGGCTGCATTAAGGACATTATTTGACCTGCCGGTTCGTGGCAAGGATGCCGCGAGACGCCTCTCTTCGCTGCAACAGGGAGCGCGCAGTGTCGCGGAGTACGTCGTTGAGTTCCGTACGCTGGCAGTGGAGAGCCGCTGGAATGATGAATCGCTGGAGGCGGCTTACTACAAGGGACTGTGTGAGCAGATGAAGGATGAACTGATTTCTTACCCTGATCGGCAGGGTTGGAGGACTTAATTTCTTTATCTGTTCGGGTGGATAATCGTCGTCTGGAGCGAGGGAGAGAGAGAGACAGAGGATGCCCAATCTGTCACCCACACCTCGTCGGAGAGAGATCATGAAGGGGCAGTTAGCTCCGAGGTTCCTGTTGTCCGTGCCTCAAGGAGAGAGGAGGGGTTTCCGGAGTCCGAACCCATGCAGATGGGTCGTCAGCGGTTGTCTGAGCAGGAGCGGCGTCGGAGAAAGGAGTCTGGTAGCTGTCTGTACTGCGGACACCCAACCATTACCTGGCATCCTGTCCTCAACGGTCGGGAAACTACGGGCTTGCTAGATGTGGGGAGTATTCTGGCGAGTCACACTTCTAGTTCACCCCACCCTCAACTTTGAGCACATTTCACGCCACGTTGATTTTTAAAGGACAACCTATTGAGTACAGGCGCTTATTGACTCTGGAGCTGATGATTGTTTTATGGATTCCGGACTAGTGGATCAGCTGGGACTTTCTAAGGTAGCATTACCCAAGTCATGGAAGCAACCACTTTGGATGGAAGACTTATTAACCGCATCACTGCCAGGACCGAACCTGTTCAGATGTTACTATCTGGTAATCACTCGGAGGAGATCCCCTTCTACGTTATGCCTTCTCCTCTCATACCTTTAGTCCTGGGTTTTTCTGTGGCTGATAAAGCATAATCCCGCTATTGACTGGGGTAATAGCAAGATAGTTAGTTGGAGCACGTGGTGTCACGCTAATTGTCTGAAATCTGCTGTTTCTCAGTCTGTTTCTCCCCCAGGTTGCAGCCTGAGCCGCCTGATCTATCACAAGTACCACAGGAATATCATGTCATGGGAGATGTCTTCAGTAAGGAACGAGCATTATCCTTACCTCCACACCGACCTTATGATATGGCCATTGAACTGCTGAAGAACATCTCTTACCCGAAGGGACGGCTGTACAACATCTCGAGACCAGAATGGAGCTATGGAAACCTACATTAAGGACTCCTTGGATGTTGGAATAATCCGTCCATCTTCCTCGCCTCTGGGAGCCGGATTCTTCTTTGTGGGTAAGAAGGATGGATCTCTGAGACCCTGCATTGACTATCGTGGGCTTAATGACATAACCGTTAAAAATAAGTATCCTCTGCCCTTAATGGATTCTGCTTTTGATTCTCTGCAAGGCTCTGTGATTTTTACTAAGCTTGACCTTCGGAACGCGTATCATCTGGTACGGATCAGGGAGGGTGATGAGTGGCTGACTGCATTCAACACTCCTATGGTCACTTTGAATACCTGGTCATGCCGTTTGGACTAACTAACGCGCCTGCTGGGTGTTTCAGTGCCTTATCAACGATGTCCTCAGGGACATGGTGGGCAGTTTGTGTTTGTCTACTTGGACGATATCCTTATCTATTCCAAGGACGTTTTGGAGCACAAACAACATGTTCTCCAGGTGCTCCAGAGACTGTTGGAGAATCGACTCTTTGTTAAGGCGGAGAAATGTGCCTTCAACGCTCGCACCACCTCCTTCCTCGGGTACATCGTGTCTGAGGGTCAAGTCCAGATGGATCCGAGAAGGTACGTGGAGTGTTGGAGTGGCTACGCCGGAGACCAGGAAGCAGCTTCAACGTTTCCTCGGATTTTCTAACTTCTACCGACGTTTCATACGGGATTACAGTCGGGTGGCCGCCCCCCTGACCGCCTTGACCTCAAGTCTTAAGGATTTCTGCTGGAGTACTGCTGCTGAGGACACCTTTCTGGAGTTGAAGTGTCGTTTCACCTCGGCTCCGATTCTCACTCAACCGGACGTGTCCCGGCAGTTCGTGGTCGAGGTGGATGCTTCGGACGTCGGGGTTGGTGCTATCCTGTCCCAACGTTCGGCTGAGGACGGGAAGCTCCATCCCTGCGCCTTTCTGTCTCGTCGTCTGTCCCCTGCGGAGAGAAACTACGACGTGGGAAATCGCGAGTTACTGGCCGTGAAGCTCGCATTGGAGGAGTGGCGACATTGGTTGGAGGGTGCCTCTCAACCATTTGTGGTCTGGACCGACCACAAGAACCTGGAATATGTCAGGTCGGCCAGACGACTCAATCCCCGGCAGGCCCGATGGGCACTGTTCTTTGGACGTTTTAACTTTTCCCTCACTTTCAGGCCCGGTTCTCGGAATGGCAAGCCTGATGCCTTGTCTCGCATGTATTCCGTGCTGGAGGAGAAGGAAGTGGAGCGTGAAGTCATCTTGCCTCGGGACAAGGTCATCGTGCTGTCCTTTGGAGGGTTGAGGAGGAAGTTGGCCACCTCTGCACAACCAACCAGACCCAGGTAACGGACCTCCGGGGCGACTTTTCGTCCCTGAGAATGTCCGCTCTAATGTACTCCTATGGGCACATTCTGCCAAGACCTCATGTCATCCTGGCGTGGCGCGCACTATGGCCATGCTTCGGCGGCGTTTCTGGTGGCCTGCCATGAGTGAGGATACTCGTGTTTTTGTTTCTGCATGTCCTGTTTGTGCTCAGAACAAGGATCCAATCGGCCTGCTGCGGGTCTTCTGCGGCCACTGCCCATTCCTCGTCGCCCTGGCGCTGGACTTTGTTACCGGTTGCCTCCTTCTGAAGGTAACACCGTGATTCTCACTGTTGTTGACAGATTCAGTAAATTCACCCATTACCTGCCTCTGCCTAAACTTCCCTCTGCCAAGGAGACTGCCATGATTCTGGTGAGGGAGGTTTTCCGTGTTCATGGTCTGCCTTGCGACATTGTCTCGGACCGTGGTCCCCATTCACTTCGGCGGTATGGAAGGCATTTTGCTCTGCCATCGGCGCCACCGCCAGCCTGTCATCTGGGTTTCATCCTCAAACCAATGGCCAAGCTGAAAGGGCTAACCAGAAGATGGAGACCACACTGCGTTGCCTGGTGTCCGCGAACCACAGCTCCTGGGCATCTCAGCTTTCTTGGGTGGAATATGCTCACAACACGCTCCCTACATCTGCTTCTGGTATGTCTCCTTTTCAATGCGTATATGGTTACCAACCCCCTTTGTTTCCGTCTCAGGAGAAGGATCTGGCGGTGCCGTCTGTTCAGGCTCATATCCGCCGCTGCCACAGGACTTGGCACCGTGCACGGACTGCGTTGCTGAGGGTTTCTGGTCAATACCAAACCCAGGCCAATCGCCACCGCGTTCCGGCCCCACGGTACTCTGTTGGGGACCGGGTGTGGCTGTCAACTCGAGACTTGCCCCTGCGGACTGAATCCCGGAAGTTGTCACCCCGGTTCATTGGGCCGTTCACTGTGGAGCGCCTGATTAATCCTGCGGTGGTCAGGTTGACACTGCCTCGCTCACTCAAGGTACATCCTGCTTTCCATGTTTCTCGGCTGAAACCTGTTCTGCTTAGCCCCTGTTGCCCCCTCCAACTCGTCCTCCACCTCCGCGTGTGATTGATGGGGGTCCCGTTTACACCGTCAATCGCATCATGGACTCCCGTCGGCGGGGTCGTCGGTTTCAGTACCTGGTGGATTGGGAGGGGTACGGACCGGAGGAGCGGAGCTGGATACCTTGTCGCCAGATTCTGGATGATGGTCTGCTACGGGACTTTTACCATCGCCAGCCCGGTGCTCCGGGTGGTCCGCCTGGAGGCGGTCGTCGGAGGGGGGGGTACTGTCAGGCATCCCCCGCTCTGATCCTGTTGTCTGTCTGTATGTTTGTGTCGTCGGTCTGTGCATCATGGTTCCTGTTGCCATGCAACCTGGGGAGGTGTGGCCTCCTTCACTCATCACCTGTTCCTGCTCAGCCTAATCACCACACCTGTTCCTGCTCAGCCTAATCACCAGCACCCACCTGTGTCTCATCATCATCACCAACGGCTCTTATACCGTGACCTGACATCCAGTCCCTGTCGGATCGTTAGTCTTCTCAGTATGTGTTTGGTGTCTCATCTGACTTTTGCCTGTCGTCGTTTTGCTCCGTGTCTGTCTTCGTGTTTGGTAACGTCTGTCTCTCTGTCTTCACCTCCAGTTATCCTGCTACGGACCGTCAACACTCTTCACCCCCGATTGTCTTCACTCACCTGCCGTCACAGCATTTCCCTCTGTTTCACCTTGGTTGGTCATCTGGTGCACGGATTAGTATCAATAAACTCTCATTGAACTTCTCCTTGTCTGCGTTTGGGTTATTCTGCCAGCCGGGTCTGACACTTTGAGTGACAGGTGGCTGTAGTCCAGGAGGCTATAGCCACTAGGCTGCAGCTCTGCTAGGCATTTACGTGACTTCAGCTAAGCTAATTCAAGTCTGCACTTGACATGTTTTTGCCTTTCAGAGAATTTTCATCCAGATATCTGACAAAAAATGTGTTGCTATGTGTTTTATTGTACTAAGAGACCCTCCCAAAAGTCGGTGCTCCAGTTTTTCTGGTGAGTGAAATTCTAATTTTATTTATTTATTAACTATTTATTTTATTTAACATCATATGTAAGCATAATTAGCATGTTAACTAGCTTATTAGCAATAGACAGTAGGAACTAGCTTTAGTGCAAGAAGCCCAGCTTGAAGGAGCGTATGCCAGCCCAGTTACTACCTTAAATCAGCATTTACCAAGTCAAAACTTGACTTATAGAGAAGTGTTAAATGTAGAGGGATACGTTTTAAACCAAAAAGGTTAATAAAGTCTACGATTTTTCTGCGTTGAATTTTCTTGTCCACTAGTTGATAGACCACCCCCACCCTGCAACCTGCAACCCAGCCAGAAAAGAGACAAAGTTCTGCTCCTGGCCAGAGTAGGAGCCGCTGCTGTCTGTGACAGCAAGTCTTTTATCTATGACTTACCAAACAGGGAATCTAACATTAACGTAACGCTAATGCTAGACTCGTCAAACTATGTGATATCATAGTAAGGTGTGTGTATTTTCAAATATTAATGTAATTTCAGCATAGTTCCAGAAACAGTTTTTTTTAGAAAGTTTTCGACAAATTTAAATGCAGTGCACAACTGCGTTAAAATAACGGCGTTAATAACGCCGTTACTGCCAAACAATGTGGCGCGTTACTACAATTGAAGCTGTTTTTTAATCAGACCAACTCTTATTGTTATTATTATTACTGTTATTTGTTGTCTTTATCCTGTCTTTTTTATCTATTTTTTATTTTTATTTTTATTCTTGCTAAAACTGCTGCTGGAATTTTCAATTTCCTTGCGGCAGTCATCCCACAAGGATCAATAAAGAGAAGTCTAAGTCTAAGGCTGAATCTCATTTCTCTGTCTTATCCCTTCCCCTTGTTTTTGCGCGTTCACGCGGGACCTAGTGGTGTGCCAATTGTTAGGGGTAGGGGATAGACCGAGGGCTGTATAGCCCTAGAAACACACAAGCAACAATGGCTGCCGCATCGACCAGAGAGACACATAAATGTAAGTACTTTCGGCTTAAATAATTGATTTAAAAGTTACAACAGTCTTGTTTTGTGGTCTATGCAGTCCTGTACATATATACTCGCAACCATGTTCCTAACTGAAACTTTTTAAAAATCGCTAGCTTGCAATGCTAACGCTAATTGCTAATGCTAACGTTTATTTGCACAACAGTCCCGCATTTCTCTGCCTTGAATGACTGTATGCATCGCATAGAATTGTGTGTGTGTGTATAAATATATATATTATATATATATATATATATTAATATATATATTAATATTAACGGTCTATGATACATTGCTACGTGCTTTACATATCCCACCCTGTATCACACAGAAGGACACAGCAGCTGATCCACTTTCGGGCTGAAAACGAGCAGAAGTTTCCTAATTCATATGTTCATGTTCTACACATTCATTATTGCATTGGTACTGTATAATTGTAATCATTTGTAATTAATTCCTGTTCATGCACTTGTATATTGTTGTTGGTTTTGATATGGGACACTGAGGAAATGTGAGGCCAACAGGCTTCAGACTGGTCTGGATATCAGACAGCTGTAGTTAATTTGTTTGTTTGTGGTCTTGTGTGTTTTTTTTTAGTTTTACACATATGAGTGCCTTATTATGTGTGTGACATGTTAGTTGTTAATAGTTGATTATGGTTCTGTGTGTTTGCCTGTTATGTTTAATTTATTGTTAACAAAATGTTTTTCTGAACATCAATGACATTCAAAACTGTGATAACTAAAACAGATACAACACACTATGTATACAGGGTGTATATGTATGTATACATAATACATGTGTATACACATATGTATTGCAAACAGACCTAAGTACTACACAGATAAGAACATCTGCCTCTGCACCACCAAAGTGAACATAAAATAAATATTAAATATATAAAATATATAAATGTATATGCAACTGTTGTCAAAACCCACACAATCAAGAGACAGAGACAGCATCTTGGAAGTTTGTGATCAATTCTGTATGGTGATGTAACCAAGTGGTGTCCCATTTCATAGGGGTATGTTTTCACCCCTACCCCTTACCCCTTGTTTTCAAGGGCCAAGGGGTAGGGGTAGGGGTAAGACAGAGAAATGGGATTCAGCCTAAGTCTAGATCTCTGAGCAGAGAGGCAAAGGCTTATTTTTACTACTCTTCCTTGATTAGTGTCCAGTGCACGAGACTATGGGGCGCCGTTTGTAAAGCGGCTCGTGCTGAAAATAACAGCAACATTTTGTCACATTTAGCTTTAAATAATGTTTAAATAACTGATATGAAATTTTGAGGGTCACTTTCTTGCACATTTACAACAATATTTGTCAACTTGGAAATATTTTAAATAGTTAAATCCAAATATTAAATGTTACACCTAAATGTTAAATGTTAAATCTATATGCTAAATCTAAATCTAAATGTTAAATCTAAATCTAAATGTTAAATCTAAATCTAAATCTAAATGTTAAATCTAAATATTAAATCTAAATCTAAATGTTAAATCTAAATCTAAATCTAAATGTTAAATCTAAATATTAAAACTAAATCTAAATGTTAAATCTAAATCTAAATCTAAATGTTAAATCTAAATATTAAATCTAATCTAAATGTTAAATCTAAATCTAAATGTTAAATCTAAATCTAAATCTAAATGTTAAATCTAAATATTAAATCTAAATCTAAAAGTTAAATCTAATCTAAATGTTAATCTAAATCTAAATCTAAATGTTAAATCTAAATGTTTCGGGTGAAACTAATATTTAGCTAATATGCAAATTAATGTCGGTAACCGGAAGTACCAAAATAAAGCTCGAGGAGGTCAGTGTATGTTTATAGTGTCAAATAACGAATAAAAATCCACTCATCGGGAGATATGGACTCTTGAACTTGGATAACCGTGAAAATAACTACCTAAAATAATAAACACAGTTGGGGAAAACTGTATTTGAAGAGTACTTTGAGTTTTTAGTGTCACTTTTATGAATGGTGTGGGAATTATAGCCACTATAGCCAGCCACGGGGGGCTCACTTTGACTGGTCTGTCACGTTCGCTTGCATTAACGTCAGCAAGAGCCTATCCCCGCCCGCCCCCGACAAGGCACTGACAAGACCTGCGAAATGTCCAACGAATCAGCGTTAGCCGAGAACATCGGCAGAGCCGTCCCGTGGCTGTACAAACTTATTCAACAGCGACAGCAACAGCCTCAGGGCCACCGCAGGCCACCTCGGTAAGCATGTTTTCCAAATCACGGAGCTAGCATTGTCTTGTTGTCAAGGTAGTAGCAAATCTCTACTGGCTAGCTACCGTTAGCTAGTTTAGTTAAGTTAGCCTTGACAACAGGGTTGCTAGCTCCGTGATTTGGAAAACATGCTTACCGAGGTGGCCTGCGGTGGCCCTGAGGCTGTTGCAGTCGCTGTTGAATAAGTTTGTTCAGCCACCAGGACGGCTCTGCCGATGTTCTCGGCTAACGCTGATTCGTTAGACATTACGCAGAGTGACCATGGCCAACAGTACCGTGCCTTGTCGGGGGCGGGCGGGGATAGGCTCTTGCTGACGTTAATGCAAGCGAACGTGACAGACCAGTCAAAGTGAGCACCCCCCCCCCGTGGCTGGCTATAGTGGCTATAATTCCCACACCATTCATAAAAGTGACACTAAAAACTCAAAGTACTCTTCAAATACAGTTTTCCCCAACTGTGTTTATTATTTTAGGTAGTTATTTTCACGGTTATCCAAGTTCAAGAGTCCATATCTCCCGATGAGAGGATTTATATTCGTTATTTGACACTATAAACATACACTGACCTCCTCGAGCTTTTATTTTGGTACTTCCGGTTACCGACATTAATTGCATATTAGCTAAATATTTAGTTTCACCCGAAACATTTAGATTTAACATTTAGATTTAGATTTAGATTTAACATTTAGATTTAGATTTAACTTTTAGATTTAGATTTAATATTTAGATTTAACATTTAGATTTAGATTTAGATTTAACATTTAGATTTAGATTTAACATTTAGATTTAGATTTAATATTTAGATTTAACATTTAGATTTAGATTTAGATTTAACATTTAGATTTAGATTTAATATTTAGATTTAACATTTAGATTTAGATTTAGATTTAACATTTAGATTTAGATTTAACATTTAGATTTAGATTTAACATTTAGATTTAGATTTAGCATATAGATTTAACATTTAACATTTAGGTGTAACATTTAATATTTGGATTTAACTATTTAAAATATTTCCAAGTTGACAAATATTGTTGTAAATGTGCAAGAAAGTGACCCTCAAAATTTCATACCAGTTATTTAAACATTATTTAAAGCTAAATGTGACAAAATGTTGCTGTTATTTTCAGCACGAGCCGCTTTACAAACGGCGCCCCATACGAGACAAGCGCATAAACGTTGTCGATTGGCTGCGGTTGAGTAAAATTTCATGGTAAGCCAATCAGAGGTAGAGTTGGGCGTTTTTTTTTGAAAGCATGCATAGTTGGACACACAACGAACAACACAAGCGGGTCAGTTGACGAGAGACAGGTATGGCGAGCCCAAATAAGGGGCAATACAGTGAGGGGGAAAAAGTATTTGATCCCCTGCTGTTTTTGTACATTTACCCGTGAAGCGAAGTTGGTGGAAATAAGAGACATTGTTCAAACAAACCTGTGGTCGAGGTATGGAAGAAGTGAACTTCTTGGGGCAATTCTGGAAGCAGAAAAAGTCAATGAGAAAGCGGCTGATGTACCTGTGGAAAGTGCCAATTTAGAGGGCTTTGAAGTGCACCTCGCTCTCTTGGAAAACAGAAGAAAAGAGGCCATCTCAGCAATGTTAACATGGGAGAGATGGATCCCTGTTGAATTAAAGGAGGAATTAGATGGAAGAGTCAAGGATGTACGAGCATTTCACAACAGGCTTGAGTTAAGGAAAGTGGAATTTGTCACTGCACGGACCATCAATGTGCAAGGCACAGGAGTGAAACCATTACCCCAATCGGCAACAGCCACACCAATATTAAGAATCAAGCCAACCTCTCTACCTATCTTCAATGGAACCAAGAGAGAATATCACAGATGGAGGAAAGACTGGGAAAGCCTGCAGAAGCAGGGAGAGCCATCCGGATCAACTGAAGTGAAGAAAATTCAACTTTTGGAGAGTGTGGATGACAAAATCTCAAGAGACCTCAGACTTTCAACCTACACCACTGCTAATGACATGTTCAGAGTCCTGGAGAACAGATATGGCAACAAATCAACCATCATAGTGGAAATCCTTGAAGAGCTTGAGAAGATGCCACATGTGAAAGGGAACAAGCCAAGAAAAGTCATTGACCTCATACAGACAGTGGAGAAGGCCCTGGCAGACCTCACAGAGTTAGGAAACTCTGGTCTCTGGATCTGAACTCTGGTAACCCACTGGTAATTAAAACCATTGAAAGCAAGTTGCCTGACTTTATTAAAAGTGATGTTCATGGTCGAACCCAGAAACAACGTCACATCAGATAACCACTTTGACATGCTCTTGAAGTTCCTGAAGAGTCAAGAAGAAATACTAGAGAGACTTGAACAGCTCAGAACTGTGGAGAAGTTGGATAAATCAGATTGGTCAGAGTAGAAGTATGACAGAAAGACTGCCTCAACAAGAACCACAAGAAAGGAGACTTTGGTGAGGTGTGTGGTGTCTGTGGTGAAAGTGGGCACAACAACAAGATTTTCTTCTGTAGAAAGTTCAAAAGACTTAAGCTACCTGAAAAGAAGGCTGTACTGAGAAAGCTAGGAGCATGCAGAAAATGTCTCGGATGCCATGATGCAGATGGATACTGCAGAGACACTTTCTTATGCAGAAATGAAGACTGTAAAAGGGAAGGTGGTGCCCCGGACCACCATTTTTTCCTCTGCCCAAAGGAGAAGTCAGAAGAGGTGAAAAGAGAGAGAGTGCAAGAAACAGCAAAGGTGAAAGCAAACTAACAGAGGAACAAGAGGGATTCTTGTCTGAACTTTCTCCAGAATGGCAGATCGGTGCAGAAAGGCTTTCACCAACACCAGCAAAACCGCAGGGACATTCGATGCTTCAGGCCAGTCTGAGCTACTGCAAAGAAATGGACTCCCTGAACTTCCTGTCATCATGATGTTGATGCAAGTCACTGCAAATGCAGGGCAGAAGATTGGGACTTTAATCGACCTCGCTTCAGATACAAACTACATAACCCATAAGGCTGCAGAAAGACTGAGGTTAAGACATGAGAAGATAACTTTAGTTGTGCATGGAGTTGGTGGTATGACCATGAAGGTGAGAACACAAGGTATCTACTGAAAGAGTCAAGACACCTAAAGGAACAGAGAGAGCTCATGAAATGGTCTGCTACGGCTTGGACGAAATCGCCAGAGTACACCAAGTAATTAAACCAGAAAAGTTGAAACGTTTTTCCCGGAAGTCAAACTTGAAGAATTGGAAAGACCAGAAGAGGTTGAACTTCTGATTAGCCACAGAGAGGGAAGACTCGCTCCACAGAGAATAAAAATCATTGGAGACCTCGTCTTGTGGGAGGGCCCATTGGGGAAGACGGTGGGTGGAGCACATCCCGATCTATTTGAAGAGGTGGAAGTTGCAGTATATGAGTCAAAGACACACTTTGCTCGCTCCATGAGGACAGCTGCTGTCAAATACCAAGAGATCATAAGTCCTACTACTGACAAAGCCCAGCTACAGCAGGAGGATGTGGCTAAGACCAGATTTGCAGCTGCCAGTAATCGTGAGTTTCTGGAGTGGTGGCGCTGGGACAGCATCGGAGCTGCATGTGAGCCAAGATGTGGAAGATGCCGATGTGGAAACCGTCCACCAAGAGGAAAAGAAATGACCCTGGCAGAGGAGCGAGAGCTAGAGGTAATTAAAGGAGGCCTCACCTACAAGAAGGGTGATGCTCACACACCAGCTCTGCATTGGGATGCAAAGTATCCTTGGACGGTAGATCCTGCTTCTCTCCCAAACAACAAAGGTGCAATCAAAGCTTGTTTATTAAGGATGGAAAAACAACTAAGCAGAGAGCCAGACTGGAAAGTTGCATATGCTACCCAGATCCACGAAATGGTCGAACGAGGCGTAGCCATAAAACTCACCAACAAAATCATGGACGAGTGGAACGGACCAGTGTGGTACGTGAGCCACCTGGTGGCCAAATCCTCATTCTATGACAACACCAGTTCGTATTGTATGGAATAGCAGCCAGAAATACAAAGTGTGTGTATGAATGATCTTCTTCTGAAGGGACCAGACGTCCTCAACCCTATCAGAGCTGTCCTGCTGAGGTTCAGAGAAGGGACGTATGCAGCTCTAGGAGACATCAAAAAGATGTACAACTCTGTATGGCTGGAGGAGCGTGAGAAGCATCTTCACAGGTTCCTCTGGAGGGACAACCCAGATGAAGAGATACGTGAATATGCAATTACAAGAGTCAACATGGGGGACAGACCTGCTGGTTGCATTGCTCAGTTGGCTATGAGGGAAACAGCAAGCCTGCCCAACTTTCTCCACTTGGAGGATGAACGTAGAGTCATTGAAGAGGACAGTTATGTGGATGACCTCTTAACCTCCCAAATGACTTAAGTAAACTTAACAAAAATCACAGCAAATGTGGAAGAGATCTTGAAAGCTGGAGGTTTCTTCCTCAAACCATGGGTCGGTCAGGGCAAAGTGGGGGCAAGGAAATGAGACAGATGTCCTAACAGAGATACAAAGCAGAACCTTGATTCTTCCAATCAAATGAGGGGCGTAGACAACAAAGCCTTGGGTATTGGCTACCAAGCGGATGAAGACAAGTGTACATGTTAACCTCAGTTAACTTTTCCAGAAGGAAAAAGAAGATGAGGGTGGAAAACTAACCCAAGAAACCTGGGACCAACCTCTCTCAGAAGGCCTCAGAGAGAAGCCATACAGCTTTTCGAGAATATGTGCAGCTTGGACAGGTGAGATTCCACAGAAGCCTCACACCAGCTGGCTGGGAAGGGAACCTTGGGGCATTACGTTCTCAGATGGAAGTGACAAAGCCTATGGCGCTGTGATGTACTTACGATGGGAGACGAATCAAGGCACTGAGGTTCGTTTAGTTGAATCAAAAGCCAAACTGACACCCCTAGATCAAAAGGGAGAAGCTGTAAAAGCTGAAATGTGTGTGCTGTCTTTGCAGCCAGGATCAGAAAGTAGTGGAAAAACATGCTCAATGAAGATTGAGAGATGGTTCCATTGACAGTCAAAACTGTCTTGGGAGCCATTCAAAGAGTCAGTATGGGTACAAAACCTTCTTCGCAAATAGAGTGGGAGAAATCCAGAAGGCTGGACTAATGCAAGACTGGTGGTGGATCCGTGGAGATCTAAACATAGCTGACATCATAACAAGAGGGGGCGCTCCTGGTGATTTGGAGGAAAATTCCACATGGCAAACTGGACCGGATTTCCTGAAGTTGCCAGTGGAGGAGTGGCCTATAAAATCAGCTGGTGAGGTTGCAGCTCAGGCCAGGGAGAATGTAAACAGGCTCCAGAGGAAGGCATTCTCATGTGCATTAACAAGAGCTCAAGCAAGAAGGAGTCAGCAGGAAGGCACTCAGGAAAGTCCAATGAGTGAATCTCAAGGGGGAATTAACCCAACTCTTCTAGGACGGAGGCCCACTGGCTGGGTTAAAGATCTTGTGGAAGTAAGAAGATTTAGTAGCCTGTCCCAACTGGTGAGAGCGTTGCCTGGGTTTGTCTAGCTGCCAAGCAGTGGCTAAAGAGGAAGTATAAGGCCCCTAAACAGTCAGAGTGGGAGGTAAGATCACCCAAGCAATCTGTGATTACTGTCAAAGACCAGGAAGATGCACTAACAGACCTCTTCCTCGCAGCTCAGGACAGTACAGTTTTCTCAGACACGACTCTTAGCAGATTGGCGGTATACAAAGATTCAAACTCTGGACTGCTAGTTTGCGGAGGTAGGATTCAGACGTTCAATGAAGATAAGAGCACAGTGCCAGTTTTACCATTTGAAGCATGGGTGTCTACACTGCTGGCACGGGAATCCCACAAAGCAAATCACGAGGGAGTGGCAGGAACCCTTCTCCGGATGAGGAAGAAAGCCTGGGTAATAAAAGGCCGTAGACTTGCTAAGAAAATTGTAGACAGCTGTGTGGTCTGCAGGAAAAACAAGGCAAAACTGTGTCAACAAATCATGGCTGACCTGCCTCCAGAGCGAACAGGTCCAGCTGCACCTTTTGAATTCACAACCATGGACCTGTTCGGCCCTTATGAAGTAAAAGATGAGGTCAAGAAGAGAACTAGACTCAGAGTATGGGGGATAGTCTTCTGCTGTATGGCTTCCCAAGCCATACACACAGAAGTGGTGAGTGACATGTCATCTGAAGGATTTCTGCTAGCCTATCAAAGGTTCACTTCACTGAGAGGACATCCCAGGAAACTCTGGTCAGACCCTGGCACAAACTTTGTGGGAGCCAGACCTGTGCTGGAGAAGCTTCACAAATTCCTCAACCAACTAAACAAGTCTGAACTTGAGGACAAAGCTGCCAAGCATGGTACAGAATGGTCGTGGATGATCCACCCTGCTGACTCTCCCCATAGGAATGGTGCAGCAGAAGCAGCTGTCAAGATAGTAAAGCGGGCATTGAGTAACCTCGGTGGAGATGGGTTTTCACATGGGAGAATTCCAAACCTTTCTCTACATGGCAGCCAACCTTGCGAATGAGAGACCCATCGATGCAAGAACTCAAAGCAGAGAAGACTGTGTAGAGTACATCACCCCGAATTCTCTGCTTTTGGACGTGCCAATCTAAAGGGTGACACTGGAGATTTTCAGTTTGACGGCTACCCTTACAAAAGACTAAAACGTATTGAAGCAGAGGTGAGCAATTTCTGGAAGAAGTGGAGCCAATGGCTGGACCTAATTTGTTCATAAGGAACAAATGGCACACCAAAGAACGAAATGTTGCCGTTGGAGATGTGGTCTGGTTAGCTGACCAAAATGCCCTGAGAGGACAGTACAGGCTGGCTAGAGTGGTTGATGTCAATGCTGACAACAAAGGCATCGTAAGAGATGTGCTTGTGAAGACTGTTCCCAGCTATCCTGTTCACACCACAAGAGCAAACAGTGAAAGAACCAAGAGCCTTCGAACTAAAATCCCAGCCACAATTCTTCACAGAGATGTTCGACGTCTTGTCATCTTACTTCCCACTGAAGAACAAACAGAAGTATGAAGGGTTTGAGTGACCTCTCTGGCTTGTGAGAAACCAGGAGCTCAAGTGGGAGGTGTTAAGCTGAATCTCATTTTAAGAAAATTGCCCCATAGAACTTCACTTCCCAGAGTGCACCAGCAGCAGTGCACCTGAACAGCTGCTGTGCACCTGATCAGTCATCACTGATTAGGAGCACCTGGTAAGACATGGAGGTGCTCAGTCAGTCAGTAACACAAACTGCAGAGAGAAGACACTCCAAGTTCACCCACAAAGCTCAGCCCGAGACGCCAATGGTCGGTGAAATGTTTACTTATTTTCATATTGTTTAACTGCTGAATAGATTGATTTAATTGACTTAAAATTTTGTGTTAAATGGTTTTTGCAAATATTAGTTTATTTTGACGAAATGTGTGAAATGTGTGAAATGATTTCATGTTAAATTTTGGTTCTGTCTTAAAAGGTTTACAACCTGATCTACAACAAATCAACAACTAATCCACTGGCAGACCAATCACCTGAAAGAGCCAGATAAGAATAAAAGAGTTTGAATTGAAAGTTTGAGTTGTACACGTGTCCTTTGGGTGCTGAACGAGAGGAGAACTTGACACTAATTGTTTTTTTGGTGACTATGAGCCCAGCTGCCTTGAATCATTGACAAGATCCTCCCGTGTAGTTCTGGGCTGATTCCTCTCTGTTCTCATGATCATTGCAACTCCCTGAGGTGAGATCTTGCATGGAGTCCAAGGCCAAGGGATATTGACAGTTCTTTAGTGTTTCTTCCATTTGCGAATAATCGCAGCAACTGTTGTCACCTTCTCACCAAGCTGCATGGCAATGGTCTTGTAGCCCATTCTAGACTTGTGTAGGTCTACAATCTTGTCCCTGACATCCTTGGAGAGCTCTTGGTCTTGGCCATGGTGGAGAGTTTGGAATATGATTGATTGATTGCTTCTGTGGACAGGTGTCTTTTATACAGGTAACAAACTCTGATTAAGATTGTGCCACTAATCTCTGTATAAAAAGACACCTGGGAGCCAGAGATCTTTCTGATTGTGAGGGGGTTATTTTCCTAATAAAAATGCAGATCAATTTATGACATTTTTGACGTGTTTTTCTGGATTTTGTTGTTATTCTGTCTCTAACTGTTCAAATAAATCTACCATTAAAATTATAGACTAATCATTTCTTTGTCAGTGGGCAAACGTACAAAATCAAAAGGGGATCAATACTTTTTTTGAAAGTATCTTGTCTATCCTTCACCATATTTTTATTCTTCCATTGTTAGGTTAAGAAGACATTTCTCTAAGCCACCAACCAATACTAGGCCTATTCACATCTTCCTAAGCAAGAGAAATCAACCATTTGGCCTGCGGTAGGCAAATACCTATAAGTACTTTCAACTCTTTTTAAAGTTTTTTTATTCTTGTGTTTTATGTGTCTTAATGTTCTTATTTTTAACTGTTTATTCACATTTTTTATCTGTTTTTATTTTTTAACTGTTTTTTAACTGATTTTGTGTAAAGCACTTTGAATTGCCCTGTTGCTGAAATGTGCTATACAAATAAAGCTGCCTTGCCTTGCCTTGCCTTAAGATCAAAAGGGCATAAGCCCAAAATGAATACTTTGTGATGGAGAGGCAGATTAACAAACACTATTTTGAAATATCTTTCCAGAATTCTTTAATTTAATTCCAGTCCCACAAACAATGAAACAGAGTCCCTTTGGCGTGATTTCACTTGTAGCATAAATCTGGGTTTACCCTATTAAATACTTGTAACTTTGCTGGGGTAACATATGTTCGCATTAGCCAATTATATTGTGTAATTTAAGCCTGGTATTCACGATCTGTTTCTGAGCCTTAATACAAACACTACTCCAATCCTTCAGTGTTATGTTGTCTTTAATATCTTCCTTCCACATGTTTAGTTTGTGCTCAGAAGATTCGGTTGAGTTAGATATTAGGATAGCGTATAAAACTGAGATTCTACCCTTGCTGTTGCAATTGGTAGACAAGATATTTTCTAACTCGGACAAAGGGGGTTCCGCAATTTTTTGATTCTGGGCAGCTGTTATATAGCTCCTTATTTGCAAGTATTTAAAAAAAGTGTTTTCTATAAACCTTGTGTTTTACAATAAGTTCTTCAAATGACATAATGCTTTATCCTTATACAAGTCTAGAATTTTCCTCAAACCACTGTTGGGCATAGTTGGAAGCCCAGATCAGCCCCCCCAGGAGCAAACTTCTGGTTTGCCCATATACGACTGAAGGCTGACAGAATGTTTGCATCACCCAGAAATTTCTGTGCTTTGTACCAGACATTTATTGTATTTAAAAGAAAAGGGTTCTGTTGGTTTTCTTAGTCTCTATCATCTGAATGGAAATACAGATTAAGGGGTAACTCGAGAATTACTAAGGCCATCTCAATCTCCATCCACGCAGGATAGTGTCCAAGGAAAATAGTACATTGCCGTACAAAGCTGAGCTGCCCAGTAGTACCACTGGATATAAGGCACTTAAGCCCCCCCCCCCCCCCCCCCCCCCGACGTCACACGGGAAGGACAACTATGACAAGCGAACCCTGGGACGTCCGTTATTCCAGATAAAAACAAAAAACATGCTTTTTTAGTTTTGAGAAAAGAGATGGTGGTGGCAGCAAGGGAATGTTCTGACATACACTCACCTAAAGGATTATTTGGGACACCTGTTCAATTTCTCATTAATGCAATTATCTAATCAACCAATCACATGGCAGTTGCTTCAATGCCTTTAGGGGTGTGGTCCTGGTCAATACAATCTCCTGAACTCCAAACTGAATGTCACAATGGGAAAGAAAGGTGATTTAAGCAATTTTGAGCGTGGCATGGTTGTTGGTGCCAGATGGGCGGTCTGAGTATTTCACAATGCTCAGTTACTTTTTAGATTTTCACGCACAACCATTTCTAGGGTTTACAAAGAATGGTGTGAAAAGAGAAAACATCCAGTATGCGGCAGTTCTGTGGGCAAAAATGCCTTGTTGATGCAAGAGGTCAGAGGAGAATGAGATGACTGATACAAGCTGATAGAAGAGGAACTTTGACTGAAATAACCACTCGTTACAACCGAGGTATGCAGCAAAGCATTTGTGAAGCCACAACACGCACAACCTTGAGGCGGATGGGCTACAACAGCAGAAAACCCCACCGGGTACTACTCATCTCCACTACAAATAGGAAAAGAGGCTACAATTTGCAAGAGCTCACCAAAATTGGACAGTTGAAGACTGGAAAAATGTTGCCTGGTCTGATGAGTCTCGATTTCTGTGGAGACATTCAGATGGTATAGTCAGAATTTGGCGTAAACTGAATGAGAACATGGATCCATCATGCTTTGTTACCACTGTGCAGGCTGGTGGTGGTTGTGTTGTGATGTGGGGGATGTTTTCTTGACACACTTTAGGCCCTTTTGTGCCAATTGGGCATCGTTTAAATGCCACAACCTACCTGAGCATTGTTTCTGACCATGTCCATCCCTTTATGGCCGCCATGTACCCATCTTCTGATGGATATTTGATAGCAGGATAATGCACCATGTCACAAAGCTCGAATCATTTCAAATTGGTTTCTTGAACATGACAATGAGTTCACTGTACTAAAATGGCCCCCACAATCACCAGATCTCAACCCAAAATAGCATCTTTGGGATGTGGTGGAACAGAAGCTTTGTGTCCTGGATGTGCATCCCACAAATCTCCATCAACTGCCAGATGCTATCCTATCAATATGGGTCAACATTTCTAAAGAACGCTTTCAGCACCTTGTTGAATTAATGCCACGTAGAATTAAGGCAGTTTTGAAGGCGAAAGGGGGTAAAACACAGATTAGTATGGTGTTCCTAATAATCCTATAGGTGAGTGTAGATACAAAAGCTTAGGGAAAATATTCATTTTAAGGACATTAATCCTTCCAATTAAAGATGTAGGTAAGCATGACCATCTATCTAACAATTTTAGTAGTGAGTCTACGATGGGGTCATAGTTAGTTGAAAGTATCTTGTCAATCTCTAGCACAATGCAAAAGCCAAGACATGTAAAACACTCAGATATATTGAATGAGGTGATCAGAGGTGTAGGTTTACGTCTTTCCCCCTCCTTTAGTAAGATAATTTGGGATTTTGCATTGTTTATTTATTTTGTAACCCGAGAATATTCCAAACTGTTTAATAAGTCTAGAAGTACTGGTATTGAGCTTGGCAGATTTGTAAGAACCAATATTACATCATCGGCATACAGAGCTATTTGATGGTCTATTTGGTAAATTTTTATACCTGAAATTTTGGGGTGTGATCTTATAGCTATAGGTAAAGGCTTGATAGCAAGAATAAATAGGAGGACCTTCCGAGAGCCTCTGTGGATGTCAAAAGGCTTATATACCGTATAATTATAAGGCGGGGATCAACGTTGACAGTCAAACCTCCTGTTATCTCCTAGTGGGAGTGCATTTCCGCTCTGCCGGTCAGAGCCAACAAGCGCTTAGACTCTCTCGGACCGGCGACCAACAAAGGCTAGCGGGCGTCCTTGAGAAGGAGGAACGGTTCCTGACTGTAAGTACTAAAGAAAATCATTTGTTGTAAAGATCCCTTCGGGCAGGCTTAAAATATACAAGGGGACAAAAGCCCGTCAGTTGGGGACGTCTGGGGTAAAATCAGAAAAGGCCTTGCCTCGCCTCCAGTTTTCCTGATCTGGGCCCTTTAATTTAGCAAGGGTGTGTTTGTCTCTAGTAAAAAGAAATAAAACTAATTAATTCTAAAATGTAAATTGGCAAAGCACTGTGTGTGGATCGAGTATCAAAGTAACTCCTTTTAGTATAGACCTAACCATACGCCCTGTTGATAGTAACTGGTGTTATTATACGGCAGAAGCGGGCATAGTAGGGAAGGGGGTTACTGAGGGGAAGATATAAAAAGGAGTTAGCCCTCAACCAAACGAGAGCAATACGACGCCTCAGTAACTGTCACACCGTGAAATTGTTTTATTCTATTTAGGACCTGTTTTATTTTGACTATTTTATTTAAACCCCTACAATTCCAGGATGTTAATTTAACCCTAATATTCTGAGATATCAAGTATGCTGTGGAAATTTAAACCACATTGCCCATAACAGAACGTTGCATCCGACCAATTCAAAATGAAACTGTTTACACACAAAAAAAAGGACATAAATGACCTGAAATAAAAATCAAAACACATCAATGAACAAAACACAGTCCTGAACATGTGTTTATCCTTTTAACGCCACCCTGATGTCACTGATGGACAAATCCCTTCGTTATCCCCCCTCCCCACTCACTGACCCTCCGTGTAAGGTGCTACAGATCCACACAACTGTGAGGAGCTGCCTGTCTCTCTAACTTCTCTGTGCACCTGCTAACTCGCTTTATCTGCAGCAGCCTTCTATGTCAACTACTTTGACCTCTATTTGTGGGCAGCGGTAGTTGCCTGTAGTGCTTTGATGTCGTCTTCTGCCTCCAGAAATACGTGTCTCCGCCTGCAAAATTCGCCTGCGCATTCTTTGATTCCTCCTTTACACTATTTACAGCAAGCAGTACAGTTTCGAATTTATTAGAAAATTCTGCATTCATGTCTTTGATGGCCTTGAGAATATCCTACAAGCCAAGCCACAACCAAATTCATTGCCTCAGGTCCATCTACCCCAGAGTATTAGCTTGTATAGCACTTGTAGCAATCAAGATGTGTTCCTCTTACGCTAAAGTGTCAATTGCAGAGTCTGCTTTTTTGGGGGATTTTTCTTAGGCAGCATTCCGAGTAAAGGAAGTAAATAAATATTACGATACAACACAGCCGTTACAAACTGACGAGCACATCATTACGGTAAGCGTACCTGACTCATTTCCGTTTCCTGTGCCTGTGTGTTGGTTGCGTGTTGGTAGCTCTGCTGCTCACTAAATACCAGTTCAGTTTGTTAGATTTGCTATTACAGCGGCTAACTGTCCGCTAAACACTTATTCTTATAGCAGTTCTGCCTAAGTACTCACATATCTTCTCATTTTTTAGTGACTTTTGTTAAATAACAGCTGTTTAACGCTTGGTAGCTAACGCTACCGTACTTTAGCTTAGCTGCTAGCGACTTTAGCCTAGCAGTTAGTTATGTCGGCCCCCCTCCGATTTCTCCTGCTCGATGGTGAGATGTTAGTTACTCCTCTGCATCCTTTAACGGCAATGGCGTGTGCAACAAGTGTAGTTTATTTTTGGACGTGGAAGCGAGGCTTAGTGAGTTAGAAGTCCGGATCGGCACCATGACAGATCAGTCGTTAGTTACTGTAGCTAACCCCCACTCGGTTGTCGGCGCGGGCCGGCCTGAGCCTGAGTTAGCTTCTGGTAGCCGTCCCTCGCGAACTCCTGAGCAGCCAGGACATAGTGCCTGGGTGACGGTAAGGGACGAGGAAGAGACAGTCGTAAGCTTTCCAAGGCGTCGGACCGCCACCAGCCTGTTAGCGTTTCTAACAGATTTTCCCCACTCAGCAACACACCCGCTGAGAAACCAACTCTGATTATCGGCAGCTCCATTCTGAGAAACGTGAAGTTAGTAAAGCCGGCAGCCATAGTTAAGTGCATCCCGGGGGCTAGAGCGGGCGACGTTGAGTCTTATCTGAAACTGCTGGCTAAGGATAAACGTAAATACAGCAAGATTGTTATTCACGTTGGCGTTAATGACTCCCGGTTACGGCAATCGGAGGTTACGAAGATTAATGTTGAATCGGTGTGTACATAGCGAGGTCAATGTCGGACACCGTAGTTTCTCTGGACCCCTGCCAAATCTCACCAGTGATGACATGTATAGCCGCATGTCGTCATTTGCCGCTGGCTATCGAGGTGGTGTCCAGATAATGATGTGGGCTTTGTGGATCACTGTCAGTCTTTCTGGGGAAGACTGGTCTGATTCGGAGAGACGGCATTCATCCCACTTGGGATGGAGCAGCTCTCATTTCTGGAAATCTTGACAGGTTTATTAGTGGACCTAATCCTTAACAATCCATATTGGGACCAGGAGGCAGAATCGCAGTCTAACACACTTCTCTGCTCCTTATTCCAGGTGTTACCTAGAAAATCCCATAGTGACGGTGTCTGCCCCCCAACCATTAAAATTAAAATTATTTAAATGTAAAGGTAAACAGAGGAGGAGCTGTGCATGAAAACCTCATAACAATTAAAACCCAAGTGCAATAGTGCAAAAGAATATGAGAATTAAATGTGGACTCTAAACATCAGATCTCTCTCTTCTAAAGGGTACTCGTAAATGAATTAATATCAGATTCGAATATTGATCTATTCTGTCTTACTGAAACCTGGCTGGTGATGGAGAATATGTTAGTCTAAATGAATCCCCCCCCCCCCCCCAGTCATATAATACTCACATTCCTCGAGGCACAGGCCGAGGAGGTGGAGTTGCAGCCATCTTTGATTCTAGTCTACTAATCAGCTCTAAACCAAACTAATTATGACTCATTTAAAAGTCTTGTTCTTAGTCTTTCACCCAAGTTGGAAATCAATGCTACCAATTCTATTTGTTTATAGTGTACCGAGCACCTGGCCATACTCTGAATTTTTATCCGAATTTGCAGAGTTTCTGTCAAACTTAGTGCTAAAAACGGACAAAGTTATTATTGTAGGGGATTTTAATATTCACGTGGACGATGAGAATGATAGCCTTAGCACTGCGTTTATCTCTCTATTAGATTCTATTTGCTTCTCTCAAAGTGGTCATAAACCAACTCACCATTTTAACCACACCCCTCGATCTTGTTCTGGTATATGGGTTGAAATTGAACATTTAATAGTGTTCCACAGAATCCCTTTTTATCTGACCACTGTGATAACTTTTGAGTTTATACTGCTGAACTACACGCCATTAGGCAAAACCTTCTATACCAGATGTCTATCTGATAGTGCTGTAGCTAAATTAAGGAAAAAATTCACCAAGACTGCCTTTAACTGGCACTGACTTATCTCTAAACTCAGGAACCTTAGAAACAGCTGTAAAACCAGATACATGTTTAGACTGCTTTGCTTCACTTGATCTTTATCAATTTAACAATATTTCTTCATCTAAACCACATATGTCAGAGTCAAGGCCCGCGGGCCACATCCGGCCCGCGAGAAGGTTTTTTACGGCCCCTGGGATGATCTTGATTTATTATTAGAACCGGCCCGCAGACCGCAGCAAGCCGGCAGCCCGCAGATTTTACACACACCAATACTACATTTCCCACAATGCAACGGTGACGCACCGAGCAGAGGCTGCTGCTTCATTTCAATATTTATTGGCACAGCAGTCGTCAGCATCACAGTAAAATTAACTTTCAGATACCCATCAAAAATGGCAAAACGGAAGGTGGACACTGAGAACCGGGTGTTTCAAACAGGTGGGAGTCGGAGTAGATATGTTCACGGAGGTAGCTGGAAACCGTGTGTCTTCTGTGTGGAGAAAGTGTGGCGGTAC